>NW_026111514.1:0-300000 GCF_024679095.1 Eriocheir sinensis | reverse complement strand
AATACGGATGACGTAAATACGTATAAAAATATATATACACAATACACATTAAATAATGTAAATTCGCATCAAAATAAATATATAAAATATCAATAAAAGAATGTGTATTTGTATGAAAATAGATATACAAAATACACATAAAATATTGTAAATTTGTATAAAACTCTATTAAAAAAATACACAAAAATAATTTAAATTTGAATAAAAATATATATACAGAATACACATAAAATAGTTAAATTTCTATTGAAATACATATACAAAATACACATAAAATCATGCAAATTTGAATGAAAATATATAAACAAATACACTTAAAATAACGTAAATTTGTATGAAATATATATAGAAAATACACATTAAATAATGTAAATATGTAAAAAAAATATATACAAAACACAAATAGAATAATGTAAAATAGTATCAAAATAAATACACAGAATATTAATAAAATAATGTAAATTTGTATGAAAATAAAGATGCAAAATACCCATAAAACAACGCATTTTTATAAAAATATATACCAAAATAGACATAAAATATTTAAATTTGTATTACAATAAATATACAAAATGCACATACAATAAGGTAAATTTATATTGAAATAGATATGCAAAATACACAAAAACAATGTAAACTTCTTCAAAATATATATACGAATACACATAAAATAACGTAGATTTCAATAAAATATATATACAATTACACATAAAATGAAGTAAATACGTATAAGAAAATATACAAAATACACATAAAATAATGTAAATTCGCGTCAAAATAAATAAACTAAATGCCAATAAAAGAATGTTTACTTGTATAAATATAAATATACAAAATACACATAAAATAACGTAAAATTGTATAAAACTATATACAAAAATAAACAAAAATAATTAAATTTGTATGAAAATAGACATACAAAAGACATAAAATAAGCTAAATTTGAATTGAAATAAATATAGAAAATACATAAAATAATGTAAATTTGTATCAAAATATATATTCATATACACATATATTAAAATTAATATACAAAATGCGTATATAATAAGATAAATTTATATTGAAAAAATATGCAACATACACGTTTACTCATACAAATTTATATTATTTTATTGGTATTTTGGTTATTTATTTTGATACGAATTACATGATTATATGTGTATTTTCTACATATTTCTTTATACGTATTTATAATTATTTAATGTGTATTTTGTTTATATATTTTCATACAAATTTACGTTTTTATATGTGTATTTGTATAAATATTTTGATACAAATTTACTTTATTTCATGTATTTTGTATATATATTTCAATTCAAATTTAGCTTATTTTGTGTATTTTGTATATATTTTCATACAAATTTAATTACTTCTGTGTATTTTTGTATATAGTTTTATATAAATTTACGTTATTTTATGTGTATTTTGTATATTTATATTTATACAAATACACATTCTTTTATTGGTATTTTGTTTATTTATTTTGATACGAGTTTTCATTATTTTATGTGTATTTTGTATACATTTTTTTATACGTATTTACTTCATTTTATGTGTATTTTGTATATATATTTTTATAGAAATCTACGTTATTTTATGTGTATTCGTATATATATTTTGAAACAAATTTACATTGTTTTATATGTATTTTGCATATCTATTTCAATACAAATTTACCTTATTGTATGTGTTTTTTGTATATTTATTTTAATACAAATTTAACTTTTTGATGTGTATTTTGGTATATATAGTTTTATAAATAAAAAAAATGCGTTATTTTATGGGGTTTTGCTTCTTTATTTTCATACAAATTTACATTATCTTATTAATATTCTGTGTATTTATTTTGATACGATTTTACATTATTCTATTTGTGTTTTGTACATATTTTTTTTTACAAATTTACGTTATTATATGTGTATTTGTTAATAATATTTTGAAACGAATATACTTTATTTTATGTATTTTGTATATATATTTCAATTCAAATTTAGCTTATTTTGTGTGTATTTTGTATATCTTTTTTCATGCAAATTTAATTACTTCTGTGTATTTTTGTATATAGTTTTATACAAATTTACGTTATTTTATGTGCATTTTGTATACTTATATTTATACAAATACACATTCTCTTATTGGTATTTTGTTTATTTATATTTATACGAATTTACATTATTTTATGTGTATTTTGTATACATTTTTGATTCGTACTTACTTAATTTTATTTGTGTTTTGTATGTATATATTTATAGAAATCTACGTTATTTTATGTGTATTCGTATATATATTTTGAAACAAATTTACATTGTTTTATATGTTTTTTGCAAATCTATTTCAATACAAATTTACCTTATTGTATGTGCATTTTGTATATTTATTTTAATACAAATTTAAATATTTGATGTGTATTTTGGTATATATAATTTTATAAGAAATGCGTTATTTTATAGGTATTTTGCATCTTAGTTTTCATACAAATGTACATTATTTTATTAATATTCTGTGTATATATTTTGATACGATTTTATATTATACTATTTGTGTTTTGTATATATTTTTTTATACATATTTTCATTATTTAATGTGTATTTTTTATATATATTTTATACAAATTAACGTCATTTTAAGTGTATATGTTTATATAATGTAAATTTGTATGAAATGAAAACAAATTCACATAAAATTCGCGTCAAAATAAATAAACAAAATATCAATAAATGAATGTGTATTTGTATGTAAATAGATATACAAAATACACATAAAATAACCTAAATTTGTATCAAACTATATACAAAAATAAACAAAAATATTTTAAATTTGTATGAAAATAAATATACAAAATACACATAAAATTAGGTAAATTTGTATTGAAATACATACACAAAATACACATAAAATAATGTAAATTTGAATGAAAATACATAAACAAATACACTTAAAATAACGTAAATTTGTATAAAAAAATATGTACAAAACACAAATAGAATAATGTAAAATCGTATCAAAATAAATACACAGAATATTAATAAAATAATGTAAATTTGTATGAAAATAAAGAAGCAAAATACCCATAAAATAACGCATTTATAAAAATATATATACCAAAATACAAATCAAAAAATTAAATTTGTATTAAAATAAATATACAAAAAACACATATAATAAGGTAAATTTGTATTGAAATAGATATGCAAAATACATATAAGACAATGTAAATTTGTTTCAAAATATATATACGAATATACATAAAATAACGTAGATTTCTATAAAAATATATATATAAAATTCACATAAAATGAAGTAAATACTTATAAAAAAATGTATACAAAATACACGTAAAATAATGTAAATTCGTATCAAAATAAATTAACAAAATACCAATAAAAGAATGTGTATTTGTATAAATATAAATATACAAAATACACATAAAATCACGTAAATTTGTATAAAACTATATACAAAAATACAAAGAAGTAATTAAATTTGTATGAAAATATATACAAAATACACACAAAATAAGCTAAATTTGAATTGAAATATATATACAAAATACATGAAATAAAGTAAATTTGTATCAAAATATTTATACAAATTCACATATAATAACGTAAATTTGTATGAAAATATATAAACAAAATACATTAAATAATGTAAATACGTAAAAAGAAATATGTAAAAAATAAAAATATAATAATGAAATACGTATTAAAATGAATGAACAAAATACCAATAAAATAATATAAATTTGTGTGAGTAAACGTGTATGTTGCATATTTTTCAATACAAATTTACCTTATTATATACGCATTTTGTATATTAATTTTAATATATGTGTATTTGAATATATATTTTGATACAAATTTACATTATTTTATGTATTTTCTATATTTATTTCAATTCAAATTTAGCTTATTTTATGTGTCTTTTGTATATTTATTTTCATACAAATTTAATTATTATTGTTTATTTTTGTATATAGTTTTATACAAATTTACGTTATTTTATGTGTATTTTGTATATTTATATTTATACAAGTAAATATTCTTTTATTGGCATTTAGCTTATTTATTTTTATACGAATTTACATTATTTTATGTGTATTTTGTATACATTGTCTTATACGTACTTACTTCATTTCATGTGTATTTTGTATATATATTTTTATAGAAATCTACGTTATTTTATGTAATCGTATATATATTTTGAAACAAATTTATATTGTTTTATGTATTTTGCATATCTATTTCAATACAAATTTACCTTATTGTATGTGCATTTTGTATATTTATTGTAATACAAATTTAAATATTTTATGTGTATTTTGGTATATATATTTTCATAAAAAATGCGTTGTTTTATGGGTATTTTGCATCTTTATTTTCATACAAATTTACATTATTTTATTAATATTCTGTGTATTTATTTTGATACTATTTTACATTATTCTATTTGTGTTTTGTATATATTTTTTTATACATATTTACATTATTTAATGTGTATTTTCTATATATATTTCATACAAATTTACGTTATTTTAAGTGTATTTGTTTATATATTTTCATTCAAATTTACATTATTTTATGTGTGTTTTGTATATGTATTTCAATATAAATTTACCTAGTTTTATATGTATTTTGTATATATTTTTTTTACAAATTTAAATTATTTTTGTGTATTTTTTTAATAGAGTTTTATACAAATTTACAATATTTTATGTGTATTTTGTATATCTATTTTCATACAAATACACATTCTTTTATTGATATTTTGTTTATTTATTTTGATGCGAATTTACATTATTTAATGTGTATTGTGTATATATTTTTATACGTATTTACGTCATTTCATGTGTATTTTGCATATATATTTCTAAAGAAATATGCGTTATTTTATGTGTATTCGTATATATATTTTGAAACAAATATACATTGTTTTATGTGCATTTTGTATATTTTTTCAATACAAATTTCCCTTATTGTACGTGCATTTTGTATATTAATTTTAATACAAATTTAATTATTCTATGTGTATTCTTTTATATGTATTTTTAAAAAAATGTGCTTTATTTTATGGGTATTTTGCATCTTTATTTTCATACAAAATTACATTATTTTATTGATATTCTGTGTATTTATTTTGATGCGATTTTACATTATTCTATGTATATTTTGTATATCTATTTTATACAAATGTACGTTATTTTATATGAATTTGTTTTCATTTCATTCAAATTTACATTATTTTATGTGTATTTTGTACATGTATTTAAATACAAATTTAACTAATTATATGTGTATTTTGTATATCTATTTTCATACAAATTGAAATTTATTTTTTTGTTTTTTTATATATATTTTTATACAAATTTTCGTAATCTTATAAAAATATATATACCAAAATACACATAAAATATTTAAATTTGCATTGAAATAAATATACAAAATGCACATACAATAAAGTAAATTTGCATTGAAAGAGATATGCAAAAATACATATAAAACAATGTAAATTTGTTTCAAAATATATATACGAATACAAATAAAAAAACGTAGATTTCTATAAAAATATATACAAAATACACATAAAATTAAGTAAATACGTATAAAAAATGTATACAAAATACATAAAATAATGTAAATTGAATTAAAAAAATATACAATATACCAATAAAAGAATGTGTATTTGGATAAATATAAATATACAAAATACACATACAAAATATACATAAAATAAGGGAGATTTGTAAAAAAATATATGTACAAAATACACATAAAATAATGTAAATTTATATGAAAATATATATACAAATACATATAAAATACCATGAATTTGTATAAAAATATATATTCAATATAAATATTAAATAATGTAAAAGCGTATAAAAATATATATATACAAAGTACATATAAAATAATGTAAATTTGTATCAATATAAATCAACAACCCACCAATAAAATAATATATATTTGAATGAAAATAAATTTACAAAATACATAACAACTAAAATTTGTATTAAAATATATACAAAAATACATAGAAATAATTTGAGTTTGTATGAAAATAGATATACAAAATACACATAAAACTAGGTAAATTTCTTTTGAAATGTATATGCAAAATACCCATAAAATATTGTAAACTTGTGTCAAAATATATAAACAAATACAGATAAAATAACGTAAATTTGTATGAAAAATATATACAAAATACACATAGAATAATGTCAATTCGTATCAAAATGAATGAGCAGAATATCAATAAAATAATGTAAATTTGTATGAAAATAAAGATGCAAAATACCTAAAAATAAAGCATATGTTTATAAAATACAGATACAAAAAGACACATCGCATAATTAACTTTGTATTAAACTTAATTTACAAAATGCGTTTATAATAAGGTAAATTTGTATTGAAAAAATATGCAACATACACGTTTACTCATACAAATTTATATTATTTATTGGTATTTTGTTTATTTATTTTGATACGAATTACATGATTATATGTGTATTTTGTACATATATTTTTATACGTATTTACATTATTTAATGTGTATTTTGTTTATAGATTTTCATACAAATTTACGTTATTATATGTGTATTTGTATAAATATTTTGATACAAATTTACTTTATTTCATGTATTTTGTATATATATTTCAATTCAAATTTAGCTTATTTTGTGTGTATTTTGTATATATTTTCATACAAATTTAATTACTTCTGTGTATTTTTGTATATAGTTTTATATAAATTTACGTTATTTTATGTGTATTTTGTATATTTATTTTTATATAAATACTCATTCTTTTATTTGTATTTTGGTTATTTATTTTGATACGAATTTACATTATTTTATGTGTATTTTGTATACATTTTTTTTATACGTGTTTACTTCATTTTATGTGTATTTTGTATATATATTTTTATAGAAATCTACGTTATTTTATGTGTATTCGTATATATATTTTGAAACAAATTTACATTGTTTTATATGTATTTTGCATATCTATTTCAATACAAATTTACCTTATTGTATGTGTTTTTTGTATATTTATTTTAATACAAATTTAATTTTTTGATGTGTATTTTGGTATATATATTTTTATAAATAAAAAAATGCGTTATTTTATGGGTATTTTGCTTCTTTATTTTCATACAAATTTACATTATTTTATTAATGTTCTGTGTATTTATTTTGATACGATTTTACATTATTCTATTTGTGTTTTGTACATATTTTTTTATACAAATTTACGTTATTTTAAGAGTATTTGATGATGTATTTTCATTCAAATTTACATTATTTTATGTGTATTTTGTGAATGTATTTTAATACAAATTTACCTAATTTTATGTGTATTTTGTATATTTATTTTCATACAAATTTAAAATATTTTTGTGTATTTTTGTATATAGTTTGATATAAAATTAGGCTATTTTATGTGTATTTTGTATATCTATTTTCATACAAATACACATTCTTTTATTGATATTTTGTTTATTTATTTTGACGAATTTACATTATTTAATGTGTATTTTGTATATATTTTTTATACGTATTTATATCATTTCATGTGTATTTTGTATAGTTTTAAACAAATTCATATTATTTAATGTATTTTGTATATATATATTTATACAAATACACATTCTTTTATTGGTATTTTGTTTATTTATTTTGATACTAATTTACATTATTTTATGTGTATTTGTATACATTTTTACGTATTTACTTAATTTTATGTGTTTTTGTATATATATTTTATAGAAATCTACCTTATTTCATGTGTATTCATATATATTTTGAAACAAATTTACATTGTTTATATGTATTTTGCATATCTATTTTTATGTATTCTGTCTTTATTTTTGTTATACATAGAATAATGTAAAATCGTATCAAAATAAGTACACAGAATATCAATAAAATAATTTAAATTTGTATGAAAATAAAGATGCAAAATACCCATAAGATAAGGCATATTTTTTAAAATACATATACAAAAATACACATAGAATAATTAAATTTGTATTAAAATTAATATACAAAATGCACACATACAATACGGATGACGTAAATACGTATAAAAATATATATACACAATACACATTAAATAATGTAAATTCGCATCAAAATAAATATATAAAATATCAATAAAAGAATGTGTATCTGTATGAAAATAGATATACAAAATACACATAAAATATTGTAAATTTGTATAAAACTCTATTAAAAAAATACACAAAAATAATTTAAATTTGAATAAAAATATATATACAGAATACACATAAAATAGTTAAATTTCTATTGAAATACATATACAAAATACACATAAAATCATGCAAATTTGAATGAAAATATATAAACAAATACACTTAAAATAACGTAAATTTGTATGAAATATATATAGAAAATACACATTAAATAATGTAAATATGTAAAAAAAATATATACAAAACACAAATAGAATAATGTAAAATAGTATCAAAATAAATACACAGAATATTAATAAAATAATGTAAATTTGTATGAAAATAAAGATGCAAAATACCCATAAAACAACGCATTTTTTATAAAAATATATATACCAAAATAGACATAAAATATTTAAATTTGTATTACAATAAATATACAAAATGCACATACAATAAGGTAAATTTGTATTGAAATAGATATGCAAAATACACAAAAAACAATGTAAACTTCTTTCAAAATATATATACGAATACACATAAAATAACGTAGATTTCAATAAAAATATATATACAATTACACATAAAATGAAGTAAATACGTATAAGAAAATGTATACAAAATACACATAAAATAATGTAAATTCGTGTCAAAATAAATAAACTAAATGCCAATAAAAGAATGTTTACTTGTATAAATATAAATATACAAAATACACATAAAATAACGTAAAATTGTATAAAACTATATAAAAAAATAAACAAAAAATAATTAAATTTGTATGAAAATAGACATACAAAAGACATAAAATAAGCTAAATTTGAATTGAAATAAATATAGAAAATACATAAAATAATGTAAATTTGTATCAAAATATATATTCATATACACATATATTAAAATTAATATACAAAATGCGTATATAATAAGATAAATTTATATTGAAAAAATATGCAACATACACGTTTACTCATACAAATTTATATTATTTTATTGGTATTTTGGTTATTTATTTTGATACGAACTACATGATTATATGTGTATTTTCTACATATTTCTTTATACGTATTTATAATTATTTAATGTGTATTTTGTTTATATATTTTCATACAAATTTACGTTTTTATATGTGTATTTGTATAAATATTTTGATACAAATTTACTTTATTTCATGTATTTTGTATATATATTTCAATTCAAATTTAGCTTATTTTGTGTGTATTTTGTATATATTTTCATACAAATTTAATTACTTCTGTGTATTTTTGTATAGTTTTATATAAATTTACGTTATTTTATGTGTATTTTGTATATTTATATTTATACAAATACACATTCTTTTATTGGTATTTTGTTTATTTATTTTGATACGAGTTTTCATTATTTTATGTGTATTTTGTATACATTTTTTTATACGTATTTACTTCATTTTATGTGTATTTTGTATATATATTTTTATAGAAATCTACGTTATTTTATGTGTATTCGTATATATATTTTGAAACAAATTTACATTGTTTTATATGTATTTTGCATATCTATTTCAATACAAATTTACCTTATTGTATGTGTTTTTGTATATTTATTTTAATACAAATTTAACTTTTGATGTGTATTTTGGTATATATAGTTTTATAAATAAAAAAAATGCGTTATTTTATGGGGTTTTGCTTCTTTATTTTCATACAAATTTACATTATCTTATTAATATTCTGTGTATTTATTTTGATACGATTTTACATTATTCTATTTGTGTTTTTGTACATATATTTATACAAATTTACGTTATTTTAAGTGTATTTGTTTATGTATTTTCATTCAAATTTACATTATTTTATGTGTATTTTGTGTATGTATTTCAATACAAATTTACCTAATTTTATGTGTATTTTGTATATTTATTTTCATACAAATACACATTCTTTTATTGTTATTTTGTTTATTTATTTTGACGAGAATTTTATGTGAATTTGTTTTCATTTCATACAAATTTACATTATGTTATGTGTATTTTGTACATGTATTTAAATACAAATTTAACTAATTATATGTGTATTTTCATACAAATTGAAAAAATTTTTTTTGTTTTTTGTATATATTTTTATTCAAATTTTCGTAATCTTATAAAAATATATATGCCAAAATACACATAAAATATTTAAATTTGCAATGAAATAAATATACAAAATGCACATACAATAAGGTAAATTTGTATTGAAAGAGATATGCAAAAATACATTAAAACAATGTAAATTTGTTTCAAAATATATACGAATACAAATAAAAAAACGTAGATTTCTATAAAAATATATATACAAAATACACATAAAATTAAGTAAATACGTATAAAAAAATGTATACAAAATACACATAAAATAATGTAAATTCGAATTAAAATAAATAAACAAAATACCAATAAAAGAATGTGTATTTGGATAAATATAAATATACAAAATACACATACAAAATAAACATAAAATAAGGTAGATTTGTAAAAAAATATATGTACAAAATACACATAAAATAATGTAAATTTATATGTAAATATATATAAAAATACACATAAAATACCATGAATTTGTATAAAAATATATATTCAAAATAAATATTAAATAATGTAAAAGCGTATAAAAAAATATATATATATACAAAGTACATATAAAATAATGTAAATTCGTATCAATATAAATCAAGAAAACACCAATAAAATAATATATATTTGAATGTAAATAAATTTAAAAAATACACATAACATAACTAAAGTTTGTATTAAAATATATACAAAAATACATAGAAATAATTTGAGTTTGTATGAAAATAGATATACAAAATACACATAAAACTAGGTAAATTTCTTTTGAAATGTTTATTCAAAATACCCATAAAATATTATAAATTTGTGTCAAAATATATAAGCAAATGCACATAAAATAACGTAAATTTGTGTGAAAAATATATACAAAATACACATAGAATAATGACAATTCGTATCAAAATGAATGAGCAGAATATCATAAAATAATGTAAATTTGTATGAAAATAAAGATGCAAAACACCCAAAAAATGAAGCATATTTTTATAAAAATACAGATACAAAAATACACATCGAATAATTAAATTTGTATTAAAATTAATATACAAAATGCGTATATAATAAGGTAAATTTTTATTGAAAAAATATGCAACATACACGTTTACTTATACAAATTTATATTATTTTATTGGTATTTTGTTTATTTATTTTGATACGAATTACATGATTATATGTGTATTTTGTACATATTTTTTATATGTATTTCCATTATTTAATGTGTATTTTGTTTATAGATTTTCATACAAATTTACGTTATTATATGTGTATTTGTATAAATATTTTGATACAAATCTACTTTATTTCATGTATTTTGTATATATATTTCAATTCAAATTTAGCTTATTTTGTGTGTATTTTGTATATATTTTCATACAAATTTAATTACTTCTGTGTATTTTTGTATATAGTTTTATATAAATTTACGTTATTTTATGTGTATTTTGTATATTTATATTTATACAAATACACATTCTTTTATTGGTATTTTGTTTATTTATTTTGATACGAATTTACATTATTTTGTGTTTTTTGTATATATTTTTTTTATACTTATTTACTTCATTTTATGTGTATTTTGTATATATATTTTTATAGAAATCTACGTTATTTTATGTGTATTCGTATATGTATTTTGAGACAAATTTACATTGTTTTATATGTATTTTGCATATCTATTTCAATACAAATTTACCTTATTGTATGT
The DNA here is from genome assembly GCF_024679095.1 of Eriocheir sinensis. NCBI lineage: Eukaryota > Metazoa > Arthropoda > Malacostraca > Decapoda > Varunidae > Eriocheir > Eriocheir sinensis. Next base: position 288,004 of record NW_026111514.1, on the reverse strand, counting down.
GTTTTTTGAATATTTATTTTAATACAAATTTAATTTTTTGATGTGTATTTTGGTATATTTATTTTTATAAATAAAAAAAATGCGTTATTTTATGGGTATTTTGCTTCTTTATTTTCATACAAATTTACATTATTTTATTAATATTCAGTGTATTTATTTTGATACGATTTTACATTATTCTATTTGTGTTTTGTACATATTTTTTTATACAAATTTACGTTATTTTAAGTGTATTTGTTTATGTATTTTCATTCAAATTTACATTATTTTATGTGTATTTTGTGTATGTATTTCAATACAAATTTACCTAATTTTATGTGTATTTTGTATATTTATTTTCATACAAATATAAAATAAGTTTGATACAAATTTAGGTTATTTTATGTGTATTTTGTATATCTATTTTCATACAAATACACATTCTTTTATTGATATTTTGTTTATTTATTTTGACGCGAATTTTATGTGAATTTGTTTTCATTTCATACAAATTTGCATTATTTTATGTGTATTTTGTACATGTAATTAAATACAAATTTAACTAATTATATGTGTATTTTGTATATCTATTTTCATACAAATTGAAACTTATTTTTTTGTTTTTTTGTATATATTTTTATTCAAATTTTCGTAATCTTATAAAAATATATATACCAAAATACAAATAAGATATTTAAATTTGCATTGAAATAAATATACAAAATGCACATACAATAAGGTAAATTTGTATTGAAAGAGATATGCAAAAATACATATAAAACAATGTAAATTTGTTTCAAAATATATATACGAATACAAATAAAAAAACGTAGATTTCTATAAAAATATATATACAAAATACACATAAAATTAAGTAAATACGTATAAAAAAATGTATACAAAATACACATTAAATAATGTAAACTCGAATTAAAATAAATAAACAAAATAACAATAAAAGAATGTGTATTTGGATAAATATAAATATACAAAATACACATACAAAATAAACATTAAATAACGTAGTTTGTAAAAAAATATATGTACAAAATACACATAAAATAATGTAAATTTATATAAAAATATATATATAAATACACATAAAATACCATGAATTTGTATAAAAATATATATTCAAAATAAATATTAAATAATGTAAAATCGTATAAAAATATATATACAAAGTACATATAAATAATGTAAATTCGTATCAATATAAATCAACAAAACACCAATAAAATAATATATATTTGAATGAAAATAAATTTACAAAATACACATAACATAACTAAAATTTGTATTAAAATATATACAAAAATACATAGAAATAATTTGAGTTTGTATGAAAATAGATATACAAAATACACATAAAACTAGGTAAATTTCTTTTGAAATGTATACAAAATACCCATAAATATTGAAAATATATGCCAAAATATATAAAAAAATACTCATAAAATAAAGTAAATTTGTATGAAAATATATACAAAATACACATAGAATAATGTCAATTGTATCAAATGAATGAGCAGAATATCAATAAAATAATGTAAATTTGTATGAAAATAAAGATGCAAAATACCCAAAAAATAAAGCATATGTTTATAAAAATACAGATACAAAAATACACATCGAATAATTAAATTTGTTTTAAAATTAATATACAAAATGCGTATATAATAAGGTAAATTTGTATTGAAAAAATATGCAACATACACGTTTACTCATACAAATTTATATTATTTTATTGGTATTTTGTTAATTTATTTTGATACGAACTACATGATTATATGTGTATTTTGTACATATTTTTTTATACGTATTTACATTATTTAATGTGTATTTTGTTTATATATTTTCATACAAATTTACGTTATTATATGTGTATTTGTATAAATATTTTAATACAAATTTACTTTATTTCATGTATTTTGTATATATATTTCAATTCAAATTTAGCTTATATCGTGTGTATTTTGTATATATTTTCATACAAATTTAATTACTTCTGTGTATTTTTGTATATAGTTTTATATAAATTTACGTTATTTTATGTGTATTTTGTATATATATATTCATACAAATACACATTCTTTTATTGGTATTTTGTTTATTTATTTTGATACGAATTTACATTATTTTATTTTGTATACATTTTTTTATGCGTATTTACTTCATTTTATGTGTATTTTGTATATATATTTTTATAGAAATCTACGTTATTTTATGTGTATTTGTATATATATTTTGAAACAAATTTACATTGTTTTATATGTATTTTGCATATCTTTTTTAATACAAATTTACCTTATTGTATGTGTTTTTTGTATATTTATTTTAATACAAATTTAATTTTTTGATGTGTATTTTCGTATATATATTTTTATAAATAAAAAAATGCGTTATTTTATGGGTATTTTGCTTCTTTATTTTTATACAAATTTACATTATTTTATTAATATTCTGTGTATTTATTTTGATACGATTTTACATTATTCTATTTGTGTTTTGTACAAATTTTTTTATACAAATTTACGTTTTTTTATAAAATTATTGATACCAAAATACACATAAAATATTTCAATTTGTATTAAAATAAATATACAAAATGCACATACAATAAGGTAAATTTGTATTGAAATAGATATGCAAAATACATATAAAATAATGTAAATTTGTTTCAAAATATATATACGAATACACATAAAATAACGTAGATTTCTATAAAAATACATATACAAAATACACATAACATCAAGTAAATACGTATAAAAAAAATGTATACAAAATACACATAAAATAATGTAAATTCGTATAAATGTAAATAAACAATATACCAATAAAAGAATGTGTATTTGTATAAATATAAATATACAAAATGCACATAAAATAAAGTAAATTTATATAAAACTATATTCATAAATAACGCAAATTTCTATAAAATATATGAACAAAATGAACATAAAATAAATTTGCATAAAAATATATACAAAACACACATTAGATAATGTAAATGAGTATAAAAATATGTATAGAAAATACCTATGAAATAATCTAAATTCGTGTCGAATTAAATTAAGAAAATAACAATAAAATAATGTAATTTTGGATGAAAATATATATACAAAATACACATAAAATAACCTAAAAACAAATATACACATAAAATATTGTATTTTGTATATACATTTCAATTCAAATTTAGCTTATTTTATCTGTATTTTGTATATCTATTTTCATACGAATTTAATTAGTTCTGTGTATTTTGTATAGTTTTATACAAATTTAAGTTATTTTATGTGTATTTTGTATATTTATATTTACAAATACACATTCTTTTTTGTGTTTTTTGTTTATTTATTTTGATACGAATTTACATTATTTTATGTGTATTTTGTATACATTTTCTTATACGTATTTACTTCATTTTATGTGTATTTTGTATATATCTTTTTATACAAATCTACGTTATTTTATGTGTATTCGTATATATATTGAAACAAATTTACATTGTTTTATATGTATTTTGCATATCTATTTCAATACAGATTTACCTTATTGTAAGTGTATTTTGTATAAATATTTTAATACAAATTAATTTTTTCATGTGTATTTTGGTATATATATTTTTATAAAAAATGCGTTATTTAATGGGTATTTTGCATCTTTATTTTCATACAAATTTACATTGTTTCATTATAAAATAATATAAATTTGTATGAAAATATATAAAAATACACATAAAATAACATGAATTTGTATAAAATAACTTTCAAAAAATATACAATAAAATAACGTAAATATTAATGAAAATGAAAATATAAAATACATAAAATAGTTTAAATACGTAGAAAAATATATATACAAAATACACTTAAAATAATGTAAATTCGTAAAAAATTAAATACACAAAATTCAAATAAAAGAATGTAAATTTGTAGGAAAGTATATATATACAAAAAACAAATAAAATAACTAAAATTTGTATAAAAATATATACAAAACTACACAAAAATAATTTAAATTTGTTTGAAAATAGATATGCAAAATACACATAAAGTTAGGCAAATTTGTATTGAAATACATATACAAAACTCACATAAAATAATGTAAATTTGTATGAAAATATATAAACAAATACATATAAAATCACGTAAATCTGGATAATATATATATATATATATATATATATATATATATATATATATATATATATATATATATATATATATATATATATATATATATATATATATATATATATATATATATATATATATATATATATATATATATATATATATATATATATATATATATATACGCCGATGATTTCCATTCCTACGCTGATGATTCCACTCTGCATTATTCAACTTTTTTAATAGAAGACCCACCTTCAGAACTTAACGACTCAAGGCTGGAGTCTGCAGAACTCATAGCCTCAGACATTACTATTATTTAAGAAAGGCGCAAGAAGAACCTGGTGTCCATCAACGCATCAAAAACACAGTAACTCAACCTAACCACTCGACACAATCTACCTAACAACTATCCATATACTTTGACAACACACAGCTATCACCTTCCTCAACACTAAACATTCTCGGTCTATCCTTAACTCAAAATCTCAACTGGAAACTTCATATCTCATCTCTTACTAAATCAGCTTCCTCGAGGCTGGGCGTTTTGTACTGTCTCCGCCAGTTCTTCTCCCTGCACAGTTGCTGTCCATATACAGGCCTTGTCTGGTCTCATATGGAGTATGCATCTCATGTGTTGGGTGGCTCATCTTACACAGCTCTTCTGTACAGAGTGGAGGATAAGGCTCTTCGTCTCATCAGCTCTCCTCCTCATACTGATAGTCTTCACCTCTTAAATTCCGCCGCAATGTTGCCTCTTTCTATCTTCTATCGATATTTCCACGCTGACTGCTCTTCTGAACTTGCTAACTGCATGCCTCCCCTCATGGTCTCTGCCCCGCTGCACTCGACCTTCTACTCATGCTCATCCCTATACTGTCCAAACTCCCTTATGCAAGAGTTAACCAGCATCTTCACTCTTTCATCCTTCACGCTGGTAAACCTGGAACAATCTTCCTTCATCTGTATTTCCTCCTGCCTACGACTTAAACTCTTTCAAGAGGAGGGTATCAGGACACCTCTCCTCCCAAACTGACCCATCTTTCGGCCACTTCTTGGATTCTTTTTAGCAGCAGTGAGTAGCGCGCTCTTTTTTCAGTAATCTTTGCTTTGTGTGTGCCCTTCAACTCTCTCCATTGCTGTAAAAAAATATATATATATATATATATATATATATATATATATATATATATATATATATATATATATATATATATATATATATATATATATATATATATATATATACATTAAATATTTTAATATGTATAAAAATATATTATATTATATATAGTTTTATACAAATTTAGGTTATTTATGTGTATTTTGTATATCTATTTTATACAAATACATTCTTTTATTGATATTTTGTTTATTTATTTTTACACGAATTAACATTATTTAATGTGTATTTTGTATATTTTTATACGTATTTACATTATTTCAAGTGTATTTTGTATATATATTTCTATAGAAATCTGCGTTATTATATGTGTATTCGTGTATATATTTTGAAACAAATTTACATTGTTTTATGTATTTTATATATATTTTCAATACAAATTTACCTTATTGCATGTCCATTTTGTATATTAATTTTAATACAAATTTGATTATTCTATGTATTTTTGTATATGTATTTTTATAAAATATGCTATACTTTATAGGTATTTTGCATCTTTATTTTCATACAAATTTACATTATTTTATTGATATTCTGTGTATTTATATTGATATGATTTTACATTATTCTATGTGTTTTGTATATATTTTTATAAAATGTATTTCTTTTCATTTCATACAAATCTACATTATTTTATGAGTTTTTTTGTACATGTATTTAAATACAAATTTAACTAGTTATATGTGTATTTTGTATATCTATTTTGTATGTATATTTTCATAGAAATTTACTCTATTTTATGAGTATTCGTATATATATTTTGATACAAATTTACATTATTAATGTGTATTTTGCATATCTATTTCAATACAAATTTACTTTATTGTACGTGCATTTTGTATATTTATTTTAATACAAATTTAACTATTTTATATGTATTTTTGTATATATATTTTTATGCAAATATGCGTTATTATATGGATATTTTGCATCTTTATTTTCATACAAATTTACATTATTTTATTGATATTCTATTTATTTTGATACGATTTAACATTATTCTGTGTTTTTTGAAAATAATTTTTTTATACATATTTAAATTATTTAATGTTCATTTTGTATATATATTTCATCCAAATTTACATTATTTTATGTGTATTTGTTTATATATTTTCATTCATATTTATATTATTTTGTGTGTTTTTTGTATATATATTTTCCTACGTATTTAAATTATTTTATGTGTATTTTCTATATACATTTTCATAAAAAAACTACGTTATTTTATTGTGTGTATAAGTATATATTTTGATACAAATTTTATACAAATTCATGTTATTTAATGTGTATCTGTATATATATTTTCATACAAATTTATATTATTTTATGTGTATTTTTTCATATATTTCATTACAAATTTACCTTATTTTATGTTTATTTTGTATATTTATTTCATTCAATTTTAAATTACTTTATGTGTATATTTGTATTTGTATTTAGGTTATTTTATGTGTATTTTGTATATATATTTTCATCCAAAATTACATTATTTTATTGATATTTCTTAATTTAATTCGATACGAATTTAGATTATTTTATAGGTATTTTGTATACATATTTTTATACCCATTTACTTTATCTAATGTGTGTTTTGTATATATGATTTTATGCAAATTTATCTAATGTTCATTTTTGTACATATATTTTTATAGAAATTTGCGTTATTTTATGTATATAGTTTTATATAAATTTACGTTATTTTATGTGCATTTTGTATATTTATATTTATACAAATACACATTCTTTTATTGGTATATTGTTTATTTACATTTATACGATTTTACATTATTTTATGTGTATTTTGTTTACATTTTTTTATACGTATTTACTTAATTTTATGTGTATTTTGTATATGTATTTTTATAGAAATCTACGTTATTTTATGTGTATTCGTATATATAGTTTGAAACAAATTTACATTATTTTATATGTATTTTCCATATCTATTTCAATACAAATTTACCTTATTGTATGTGCATTTTGTATATTTATTTTAATACAAGTTCAAATATTTTATGTGTATTTTGGTATCAATAATTTTATAAAAAAATGCGTTATTTTATAGGTATTTTGCATCTTAATTTTCATTTTATATGTATATATATTTTTATATATATTTTTATACGCTCTTACATTATTTAATATTTATTTTGAATATAATTTTTTATACAAATTCAAGGTATTTTATGTGTATTTGTATATATATTTTCATATAAATTTACATTATTGTATGTGTATTTTGTACATATATTTTATTACAAATCTACCTTATTTTATGTTTATTTTGTATGAGTATTTTGTATATTTTTATTTATCCAAATACACATTCTTTTATTGGTATTTATTTTAATTCGAATTTACATTATTTTATGTGTATTTTAAATACATTTTTTTATACGTATTTACTTAATTTTATGTGTATTTTGTATATATATTTTTATAGAAATCTACGTTTTTTTATTTGAATTCGTATATATATTTTGAAACAAATTTACATTGTTTTATATGTATTTTTGCAGATCTCTTTCAATTCAAATTTACCTTATTGTATATGCATTTTGTATATTTATTTCAATACAAATTTAAAAAATTTATGTGTATTTTGGTATATATATTTTTATAAGAAATGCGCTATTTTATGGGAATTTTGCATCTTTATTTTCATACAAATTTACATTATTTTATTAATATTCGGTGTATTTATTTTGATACGATTTTACATTATTCTATTTGTTTTTTGTATATCCTTTTTTATACATATTTACATTATTTAATGTGTATCTTGCATATATATTTTATACAAATTTATTATCTATTATCTATTTTCATTCAAATACACATTCTTTTCATGATATTTTGTTTATTTATTTTGACACAATTTACATTATTTGATATGTATTTTGTATATATTTTTATACGTATTTACATAATTTCATATGTATTTTGTATATATATTTAATAGATATTCAAAAAACACATAATATAACCTAAATTTGTATCAAACTATATACAAAACTACACAAAAATATTTTAAATTTGTATGAAAATAAATATACAAAATACACATAAAATTAGGTTAATTTGTATGGAAATACATATACAAAATACACATAAAATAATGCAAATTTGAATGAAAATACATAAACAAATACACTTAAAATAACGTAAATTTGGATAAAAAAAATATATTCAAAACACAAATAGAATAATGTAAAATCGTATCAAAATAAATACACAGAATATTAATAAAATAATGTAAATTTGTATGAAAATAAAGAGGCAAAATACCCGTAAAATAACGCATTTTTATTATTTATAAAAATATATATACCAAAATACACATAAAAAAATAAGATTTGTATTAAAATAAATATATAAAAAACACTTACAATAAGGTAAATTTGTATTGAAATAGATACGCAAAATACATATAAAGCAATGTAAATTTGTTTCAAAATGTATACGAATACACATAAAATTACGTAGATTTCTAAATAAATATATACAAAATACACATAAAATTAAGTAAATACGTATAAAAAATGTATACAAAATACACATAAAATAATATAAATTCGTATCAAAATAAATAAACAAAATACCAATAAAAGAATGTGTATTTGTATAAATATAAATATACAAAATACACATAAAATAACGTAAATTTATATAAAACTATATACATAAATACACAAGTAATTAAATTTTTATGAAAATATATACAAAATGCACACAAAATAAGCTAAATTTGAATTGAAATATATATACAAAATACATGAAATAAAGTAAATTTGTATCAAAATATTTATACAAATACACATATAATAACAAAAATGTATGAAATATAAACAAAATACACATTAAATAATGAAAATACGTATAAAAAAAATGTGTACAAAATACACATATAATCATGTAATTCGTATCAAAATAAATGAACAAAATACCAATAAAATAATATTAATTTGTATGAGTAAATGTGTATGTTGCATATTTTTTCAATACAAATTTACCTTATTATATACGCATTTTGTATATTAATTTTAATACAAATTTAATTATTCGATGTGTATTTTTGTATCTGTATTTTTATAAACATATGCTTTATTTTTTGGGTATTTTGCATCTTTAATTTCATACAATATACATTATTTTATTGATATTCTGCTCATTCATTTTGATACGAATTGGCATTATTCTATGTGTATTTTGTATATATTTTTCATACAAATTTACGTTATTTTATGTGTATTTGTTTATATATTTTGACACAAATTTACAATATTTTATGGCTATTTTGTATATACATTTCAAAAGAAATTTACCTAGTTTTATGTGTATTTTGAATATCTATTTTCATACAAACTCAAATTATTTCTAAGTGTTTTTTGGTATATATATTTTTATAAGAAATGCGCTATTTTATAGGAATTTTGCATCTTTATTTTCATACATATTTACATTATTTTATTAATATGCGATGTATTTATTTTGATACGAATTTACATTATTCTATTTGTTTTTTGTATACACTTTTTTATACATATTTACATTATTTAATGAGTATCTTGCATATATATTTTATACAAATTAATTATCTATTATCTATTTTAATACAAATACACATTCTTTTCATGATATTTTGTTTATTTATTTTGACACGAATTTACATTATTTGATATGTATTTTGTATATATATTTTTATACGTATTTACATAATTTCATATGTATTTTGTATATATATTTCTATAGAAATCTACTTTATTTTATATGTATTCGTATATATATTTTGAAACAAATTTACATTGTTTTATATGTATTTTTTAATATCTCTTTTAATACAAATTTACCTTACTGTATATGCATTTTGTATATTTATTTCAATACAAATTTAAATATTTTATGTGTATTTTGGTATATATATTTTTATAAAAAATGCGATAATTTTTGGGAATTTTGCATCTTTATTTTCATACAAATTTACATTATTTTATTGATATTCTGTGTATTTATTTTGATACGATTTTACATTATTCTATTTGTTTTTGTATATTTTTTATACACATTTACACTATTTAATGTGTATCTTGCTTATATATTTTATACAAATTTACGTTATTTTAAGTGTATTTGCTTTTATATTTTCATTCAAATTTACATTTATTTTAATTCGAAAATACATTATTTTATGTGTATTTTGTATACATTTTTTTATACGTATCTACTTAATTTTATGTGTATTTTGTATATATATTTTTATACAAATCTACGTTTTTTTATTTGTATTCGTATATATATTTTCTAACAAATTTACATTGTTTTATATGTATTTTTCCATATCTCTTTCAATACAAATTTACCTTATTGTATGTGCATTTTGTATATTTATTTCAATGCAAATTTAAATATTTTATGTGTATTTTGGTATATATATTTTTACAAGAAATGCGCTATTTGATGGGAATTTTGCATCTTTATTTTCATACAAATTTTTTTTATTTTATTAATATTCGGTGTATTTATTTTGATACGATTTCACATTATTCAATTTTTTTTTGTATAAATTTTTTTTTAAATATTTACATTATTTAATGTGTATCTTGCATCTTTTATCGTAATTTTGTTTATTTATTTTTATACGAATTTACATTATTTGAGGTGTATTTGATATGTATATTTTTATACTTATTTATATCATTTTATTTGTGTTTTGAATATATATTTTCATAGAAATTTACTCTATTTTATGGGTATTCGTATATATATTTTGATACAAATTTACATTATTTATGTTTATTTATTTTTTTATTTATTTTGACGCGAATTCACATTATTTAATGTGTATTGTGTATATATATTTTTATACGTATTTACGTCATTTCATGTGTATTTTGTATATATATTTCTATAGAAATACATGTTATTTTATGTGTATTCGTATATATATTTTGAAACAAATATACATTGTTTTATGTGCATTTTGCATATTTTTTCAATATAAATTTACCTTATTGTACGAGCATTTTGTATATTAATTTTAATACAAATTTAATTATTCTATGTGTATTTTTGTATATGTATTTTCATAAAAAAATGCTTTATCTTATGGGTATTTTGCATCTTTATTTTCATACAAATTTACATTATTTTATTGATATTCTGTGTATTTATTTTGATACGATTTTACATTATTCTATGTATATTTTGTATATATATATATATATATATATATATATATATATATATATATATATATATATATATATATATATATATATATATATATATATATATATATATATATATATATATATATATATATATATATATATATATATATATATATTTCATACGAATGAACGTTATTTTATGTGAATTTGTTTTCATTTCATACAAATTTACATTATTTTATGTGTATTTTGTACATGTATTTAAATACAAATTTAACTAATTATATGTGTATTATGTATATCTATTTTCATACAAATTGAAATTAATTTTGTGTATTTTAGTATATATTTTTATTCAAATTTTTGTAATTTTATGTGAATTTTGTATATTTATTTTCCTACAAATATACGTTCTTTTATCGGAATTTTGTTTATTTATTTTGATACGAGTTTTCATTATTTTAGGTGTATTTGATATATATATTTTTATACTTATTTACATAATTTTATATGTATTTTGAATATATATTTTCATAGAAATTTACTCTATTTTATGTGTATTCGTATATATATTTTGATTTACATTATTTAGGTGTATTTCGCATATCTATTTCAATACAAATTTTCTTTATTGTATGTGCCTTTTGTATATTTATTTTGATGCAAATTTAATTATTTTATGTGTATTTTTGTATATATATTTTTAAACAAATATGCGTTATTATATGGGTATTTTGCATCTTTATTTTCATACAAATTTACATTATTTTATTGAATGTCTGTTTATTTATTTTGATACGATTTTACGTTATTCTGTGTATTTTGTATATATATTTTTAGACATATTTACATTATTTAATGTATATTTTGTACATATATTTTATGGAAATTTACGTTATCTTATGTGTATTTGTTTATATATTTTCATACAAATTTACATTATTTTATGTGTATTTTGTATATGTATTTCATTAAAAATTTGCCTAATTTCATTTGTATTTTGCATATCTATTTTCAAACAAATTTAAATTATTTTTGTGTATTTTTGTATTATTTTTATTCAATTTTTTTTATTTTATTTGTATTTTGTATATATATTTTCCTACACATATATATTCTTTTAGAGGAAATTTTGTTTATTTATTTTGATACGAATTTATATTATTTTATGTGTATTTTGTATATATATTTTTCTATGTATTTACATTACTTTATGTGTATTTTGTATATATATTTTCATAAAAATTTTATGTAATTTTATTGTGTGTATCCGTATATATTTTGATAAAAATTTTCATTATTTTATGTGTTTTTTGCATATCTATTTCAATAAAAATCTACCTCATTGTATGTGTATTTTGTATATTTATTTTAATACAAATTTAATTATTTTATGTGTATTTTTGTATATATATTTTTTTTAAATATAAGATATTTTATGGGTAATTTGCATCTTTAATTATCTAAATTTTTACATTACATATTTGAATATATATTTTGATACAAATTTACATTATTTTATGTATTTTCTACATTTATTTCAATTCAAATTTAGCTTATTTTATGTGTCTTTTGTATATCTATTTTCATAGAAATTAAATTATTTTTGTTTATTTTTGTATATAGTTTTATAGAATTTTACGTTAACTTATGTGTATTTTGTATATATATATATATATATATATATATATATATATATATATATATATATATATATATATATATATATATATATATATATATATATATATATATATATATATATATATATATAAATTCTTTTATTGGCATTTAGTTTATTTATTTTGATACGAATTTACATTATTTTATGTGTATTTTGTATACATTTTCTTATACGTATTTAGTTCATTTTATGTGTATTTTGTATATATATTTTATAGAAATCTACGTTATTTTATGAGTATTCGTATGTATATTTTGAAACAAATTTACATTGTTTTATATGTATTTTGCATATCTATTTCAATACAAATTTACCTTATTGTATGTGCATTTTGTGTATTTATTGTAATACAAATTTAAATATTTTATGTGCATTTTGGTATATATATTTTCATAAAAAATGCGTTGTTTTATGGGTATTTTGCATCTTTATTTTCATACAATTTTACATTATTTTATTAATATTCTGTGTATTTATTTTGATACTATTTTACATTATTCTATTTGTGTTTTGTATATATTTTTTTATACATATTTACATTATTTAATGTGTATTTTCTATATATATTTCATACAAATTTTCGTTATTTTAAGTGTATTTGTTTTATTCAAATTTACAATATTTTACGTGTATTTTGTATATCTATTTTCATACAAATACACATTCTTTTATTGATATTTTGTTTATTTATTTTGATGCGAATTTACATTATTTAATGTGTATTGTGTATATATATTTTTATACGTATTTACGTCATTTCATGTGTATTTTGTATATATATTTCTATAGAAATATACGTTATTTTATGTGTATTCGTATATATATTTTGAAACAAATATACATTGTTTTATGTGCATTTTGCATATTTTTTCAATACAAATTTATCTTATTGTACGTGCATTTTGTATATTAATTTTAATACAAATTTAGCTATTCTATGTTTATTTTTGTATATGTATTTTTATAAAAATATGCTTTATTTTATGGGTATTTTGCATCTTTATTTTCATACAAAATTACTTTATTTTATTGATATTCTGTGTATTTATTTTGATACGATTTTATATTATTCTATGTATATTTTGTATATCTATTTTATACCAATGTACGTTATTTTATGTGAATTTGTTTTCATTTCATACAAATTTACATTATTTTATGTGAATTTTGTACATGTATTTAAATACAAATTTAACTAATTATATGCGTATTTTGTATATCTATTTTCATACAAATTGAAATTAATTTTGTGTATTTTTGTATATAATTTTATTCAAATTTTCGTAATTTTATGTGTATTTTGTATATTTATTTTCCTACAAATATACGTTCTTTTATCGGAATTTTATTCATTTATTTTGATACGAATTTTCATTTTTTTTGGTGTATTTGATATATATATATTTTCATACTTATTTTCATAATTTTATATGTATTTTGAATATTTATTTTCATAGAAATCTACTCTATATGTATATGTATAGAAAATACACATGAAATAATCTAAATTCGTATCGAAATAAATGAACAAAATACCGATAAAATAATGTAATTTTGAATGAAAATATATATAGAAAATACACATAAAATAACGTAAATACAAATAAATATATACACATAAAATGATTTGAATTTGAATGAAAATAGATATAAAAATAAACTTAAAATAAGGCAAATTTATAATGAAATATATATACAAAATACACATAAAATAATGTAGATTTGTTTCAAAATATATATACGAATACACATAAAATAACGTAGATTTCTATAGAAATATATATACAAAATATACATGAAATGTTGTAAATGCGTATAAAAATACATTAAATAATGTAAATTCGTGTCAAAATAATTAATTAAAATATCAATAAAAGAATGTGTATTTGTATGAAAATACATATACAAAATACACATAAAATAACGTAAATTTGTATAAAACTATTTATAAAAATACACAAAAATAAGTTAAATTTGTATGAAAATAAATATACAAAATACACATAAAATTAGGTAAATTTGTAAAGAAATACATATACAAAATACACATAAAATAATGTAAATTTGAATGAAAATATATAAACAAATACACTTAAATTAACATAAATTTGTATAAAATATATATAAAAAATACTCATTAAATAAACAAAATACCAATAAAAGAATGTGTATTTGGATAAATATAAATATACAAAATACACATACAAAATAAACATAAAATAAGGTAGATTTGTAATAAAATATATGTACAAAATACACATACAATAATGTAAATTTATATAAAAATATATATACAAATACACATAAAATACCATGAATTTGTATAAAAAATTATATTCAAAATAAATATTAAATAATGTAAGAGCGTATAAAAATATATATACAAAGTACATATAAAATGAAAATTAAGATGCAAAATACCTATAAAATAACGCATTTTTTTATAAAATTATTGATACCAAAATACACATAAAATATTTGAACTTGTATTAAAATAAATATACAAAATGCACATACAATAAGTTAAATTTGTATTGAAATAGATATGGAAAATACATATAAAATAATGTAAATTTGTTTCAAAATATATATACGAATACACATAAAATAACGTAGATTTCTATAAAAATACATATACAAAATACACATAAAATTAAGTAAATACGTATAAAAAAAATGTATACAAAATACACATAAAATAATGTAAATTCGTATAAATGTAAATAAACAATATACCAATAAAAGAATGTGTATTTGTATAAATATAAATATACAAAATGCACATAAAATAACGTAAATTTCTATAAAATATATACATAAAATAACGCAAATTTCTATAAAAATATATGTACAAAAATGAACATTAGATAAATTTCCATAAAAATATATATACAAAACACACATTAGATAATGTAAATGAGTATAAAAATATGTATACAAAATACCAATGAAATAATCTAAATTCGTATCGAATTAAATTAAGAAATACCAATAAAATAATGTAATTTTTGATGAAAATATATATACAAAATACCAATAAAATAACCTAAATACAAATACAAATATACACATAAAATAATTTAAAATTGAATGAAATAAATATACAAAATAAACATAAAACAAGGTAAATTTGTAATGAAATATATGAAAAAATACACATAAAATAATATAATTTTGTATGAAAATATATATACCAATACACATTAAATAACATGAATTTGTATAAAATTTGTATCAAAATATATACTTATACACACAATAAAATAACGTAATTTTTTTATGAAAATGTATATACAAAATACACATAAAATAATTTAAATACGTAGAAAAATATATATACAAAAAACACATAAAATAGTGTAAATATGTATGAAAATATATAAACAAACACATAAAATAATGTAAATTTGGATAAAAAATATATACAAAATAACATTAAATAATGTAAATATATAAATAAAAAAATATATACAAAAAACACATAGAATAATGTTAAATCGTATCAAAATAAATAAAGAGAATATCAATAAAATAATGTAAATTTGTATGAAAATAAACATGCAAAATATCCATATAATAACGCATATTTGCATAAAAATATATATACAAAAATACATATAAAATAGTTAAATTTGTATTAAAATAAATATACAAAATGCACGTACAATAAAGTAAATTTGTATTGAAATAGATATGCAAAATACACATTAATAATGTAAATTTGTATCAAAATATATATACGAATACTCATAAAATAGAGTAAATTTCTATGAAAATATACATACAAAATAGATATACAAAATACACATATAACTAGTTAAATTTGTATTTAAATACATGCTCAAAAAACACATAAAATAATGTAGATTTGTATGAAATGAAAACAAATACATTTTATATAAAATATATATACAAAATACACATAGAATAATGTAAAATCATATCAAAATAAATACACAGAATATCAATAAGATAATGTAAATTTATATGAAAATAAAGATGCAAAATACCCATAAAATAAAGCATATTTTTATAAAAATACATATACAAAAATACACATAGATTAATCAAATTTATATTAAAATTAATATACAAAATGCACATACAATAAGGTAAATTTGTATTAAAAAAATATGCAAAATACACATTAAACAATGTAAATTTGTTTCAAAATATATATACGAATACACATAAAATAACGCAGATTTCTATAGAAATATATATACAAAATACACTTGAAATAATGTAAATACGTAGAAAAATATATATACAAAATACACATTAAATAATGTTAATTCGTGTCAAAATAAATAAACAAAATATCATGAAAAGAATGTGTATTTGTATGAAAATAGATATACAAAATACACATAAAATAACCTAAATTTGTATAAAACTATATACAAAAATACACAAAAATAATTTAAACTTGTATGAAAATAAATATACAAAAACATATAAAATTAGGTAAATTTGTATTGAAATACATATACAAAATACACATAAAATAATCTAAAATTTGAATGAAAATATATAAATATATAGACTTAAAATATCGTAAATTTGTATCAAATATATATACAAAAAACACATTAAATAATGTAAATATGTATAAAAAAATATATACAAAACACAAATAAAATAATGTGAAATCGTATCAAAATAAATACAGAAAATATTAATAAAATAATGTAAATTTGTATGAAAATTAAGATGCAAAATACCCATAAAATAATGCATTTTTTATAAAAATATATATACGAAAAAACATAAAATATTTGATTTTGTATTAAAATAAATAGATATACAAAATACTCATAAAATAAGCTAAATTTGAATTGAAATATATATACAAAATACATAAAATAATGTTAATTTGTATCAAAATACTTATACAAATACACATATAATAACGTAAATTTGTATAAAAATATATAAACAAAATACACATTAAATAATGTAAATACGTATAAAAAAATGTACAAAATACACAAATAATCATGTAATTCGTATCAAAATAAATAGACAAAATACCAATAAAATAATGTAAGTTTCTATGAGAAAACATATACAAAATACACATAAATAACGCAAATATCAATAAAAATATATATAATATAATATATTTTTATACATATTTAAAATATTTAATGTATATTTTGTATATATATTATCAAATTTACGTTATTTTATATGTATTTGTTTATATATTTTCATACAAATTTACATTATTTTATGTGAGTTTTGTATATGTATTTCAATACAAATTTGCCTAACTTTATGTGTATTTTGCATATCTATTTTCAAACAAATTTAAATTATTTTGTGTATTTTGTATATATTTTATACAAATTTTAGTTATTCTATTTGTTTTTGTATATATTTTCCTACAAATATACATTCTTTTATTGGAATTTGTGTATTTAATTTTTACAATTTACATTATTTTATGTGTATTTTGTATATATTTTCTACGTATTTAAATTATTTTATGTGTATTTTATATATACATTTTCATAAAAATTTACGTTATTTTATTGTGTATTCGTATATATTTTGAAACAAATTTTATACAAATTCATGTTATTTTATGTGTATTTGTATATATATTTTCATACAAATTTATATTATTTGTGTATTCTTACATATATTTTATTACAAATTTACCTTATTTATGTTTATTTTGTATATTTATTTCATTTAATATAATCAAATTTAAATTTATTGTATATGCATTTTGTATATTAATTTTAATACAAATTTAATTATTCTATGTGTATTTTTCTATTTGTATTTTTATAAAAATATGCTTTATTTTATGGGTATTTTGCATCTTTATTTTCATACAAATTTACGTTATTTTATTGATATTCTGCTCATTCATTTTGATACGATTTGACATTATTCTATGTGTATTTTGTATATATTTTTCATACAAATTTACGTTATTTTATGTGTATTTGTTTATATATTTTGACACAAATTTACAATATTTTATGGGTATTTTGTATATATATTTCAAAGAAATTTACCTAGTTTTATGTGTATTTTGTATATCTATTTTCATTCAAACTCAAATTATTTTTATGTATTTTTGTATATATTTCAATACAAATTTTAGTTAGGTTATGTGTATTTTGTAAATCTATTTTCATTCAAATATATATTATTTTATTGGTATTTTGTTGATTTATATTGATACCATTTTACATTATTTTATATGTACTTTGTATATATGTTTTTATACGCATTTACATTATTTAATATTTATTTTGAGTATATAATTTTATGCAAATTCATGGTATTTTATGTGTATTTGTATATATATTTTCATATAAATTTACATTATTTTATGTGTATTTTGTACATATATTTCATTACAAATTTACCTTATTTTATGTTTATTTTGTATGTGTATTTTGTACATTTATATTTATACAAATACACATTCTTTTATTGGTATTTTGTTTATTTATTTTGTTTCGAATTTACATTATTTTATGTGTATTTTGTTTACATTTTTTTATACGTATTTACTTAATTTTATGTGTATTTTGTATATATATTTTTATAGAAATCCACGTTATTTTATGTGTATTCGTACATATATTTTGAAACAAATTTACATTGTTTTATATGTACAATAAGGTAAATTTGTATTGAAATAGATATGCAAAATACAAATAAAGCAATGTAAATTTGTTTCAAAATATGTATACGAATACACCTAAAATAACGTAGATTTCTATAAAAATATATATACAAAATACACATAAAATGAAGTAAATACGTATAAAAAATGTATACAAAATACACATAAAATAATGTAAATTCGTATCAAAATAAATAAACAAAATACCAATAAAAGAATGTGTATTTGTATAAATATAAATATACAAAATACACATAAAATAACGTAAATTTATATAAAACTATATACAAAAATACACAGAAGTAATTAAATTTGTATGAAAATATATACAAAACACACAGAAAATAAGCTAAATTTGAATTGAAATATATATACAAAATACATGAAATAAAGTAAATTGGTATCAAAATATTTAAACAAATACACATATAATAACATAAATTTGTATGAAAATATATAAACAAAATACACATTAAATAATGTAAATACGTATAAAAAAATGTGTACAAAATACACATATAATCATGTAATTCGATTTAAAATAAATAAACAAAATACCAATAAAAGAATGTGTATTTGGATAAATATAAATATACAAAATACACATACAAAATAAACATAAAATAAAGTAAATTTATAATGAAATATATGTACAAAATACACATAAAATAATGTAAATTTATATGAAAATATATACAAATACACATAAAATACCATGAATTTGTATAAAATTATATATTCAAAATAAATATTAAATAATGTAAATGCGTATAAAAATATATATAAAAAGTACATATAAAATAATGTAAATTCGTATCAATATAAATCAACAAAATACCAATAAAATAATATATATTTGAATGAAAATGGATTTACAAAATACACATAACATAACTAAAATTTGTATTGAAATATATACAAAAATACATAAAAATAATTTGAGTTTGTATGAAAATAGATATTCAAAATACACATAAAACTAGAAAAATTTCTTTTGAAATATATATACAAAATACCCATAATATATTGTAAATTTGTGTCAAAATATATAAACAAATACACATAAAATAACGTAAATTTGTATGAAAAATATTTACAAAATACACATAGAATAATGTCAGATCGTATCAAAATGAATGAGCAGAATATCAATAAAATAACGTAAATTTGTATGAAAATAAAGATGCAAAATACCCATAAAATAAAGCATATTTTTATAAAAATACATATACAAAAATACACATGGAATAATTAAATTTGTATTAAAATTAATATACAAAATGCATATACAATAAGGTAAATTTGTATTGAAAAAATATGCAAAATATACATAAAAGTTTAAATTTGTTTAAAAATCTATATACGAATACACATAATATAACGTAGATTTCTATAGAAATATATATACAAAATACACATGAAATGATGTAAATACGTATAAAAATATATATATAAAATACACATTAAATAATTTAAATTCTCGTCAAAATAAATAAACAAAATATCAATAAAAGAATGTGTATTTGTATGAAAATGGATATACAAAATACTCATAAAATAAGCTAAGTTTGTATAAAACTATATACAAAAATACACAAAAATAATTTAAATTTGTATGAAAATAAATATACAAAATACACATAAAATTAGGTAAATTTGTATTGAAATACATATACAAAATACACATAAAATAATGGAAGTTTGAATGAAAATATATAAACATATACACTTAAAATAACGTAAATTTGTATCAAATATATATACAAAATAATAATTAAATAATGTAAATATGTATAAAAAAATATATTCAAAACACAAATAGAATAATGTAAAATCGTGTCAAAATAAATACACAGAATATTAATAAAATAATGTAAATTTGAATGAAAATAAAGATGCAAAATAGCCATAAAATAACGCATTTTTTTATAAATATATATATACCAAAATACACAAAATATTAAAATTTGTATTAAAATAAATATAAAAAATGCACATACTGTAAGGTAAATTTATATTGAAATAGATATGCAAAATACATATAAAACAATGTAAATTTGTTTCAAAATATATATACGAATACACATAAAATAACGTTGATTTCTATAAAAATATATACAAAATACACATAAAATGAAGTATTTGATATATATATTTTTATACTTATTTACATAATTTTATATGTATTTTGAATATATATTTTCATAGAAATTTACTCTATATGTATATGTATAGAAAATACACATGAAATACTTTAAATTCGTATCGAAATAAATTAACAAAATATCGATAAAATACTGTAATTTTAAATGAAAATATATATAGAAAATACACATAAAATAACTTAAATACAAATAAATATATACACATAAAATGATTTGAATTTGAATGAAAATAGATATAAAAATAAACCTAAAATAAGGCAAATTTATAATGAAATATATATACAAAATACACATAAAATAATGTAGATTTGTTTCAAAATAAATACACATAAAATAACGTAGATTTCTATAGAAATATATATACAAAATACACATGAAATGTTGTAAATACGTATAAAAATATATATACAAAATACACATTAAATAATGTAAATTCGTGTCAAAATAAATAATTAAAATATCAATAAAAGAATGTGTATTTGTATGAAAATACATATACAAAATACACATGAAATAAGGTAAATTTGTATAAAACTATATATATAAATACACAAACACAAGTTAAATTTGTATGAAAATAAATATACAAAATACACATAAAATTAGGTAAATTTGTAAAGAAATACATATACAAAATACAAATAAAATAATGTAAATTTGAATGAAAATATATAAACAAATACACTTAAATTAACATAAATTTGTATAAAATATATATAAAAAATACTCATTAAATAATGTAAATATGTATATAAAATATATATACAAACCACAAATAGAATAATGTAAAATCGTATTAAAATAAATACACAGAATGTAAATAAAATAATGTAAATTTGTATGAAAATAAAGATGCAAAATACCCATAAAATAACGCATTTTTTATAAATAAAAATACACATGAAAGGATGTAAATATATATATATATATATATATATATATATATATATATATATATATATATATATATATATATATATATATATATATATATATATATATATATATATATATATATATATATACATGAAAGGATGTAAATACGTATAAAGATATATATACAAAATACACATTAAATAATGTAAAATCACGTCAAAATAAATAAACAAAATGTCAATAAAAGAATGTGTATTTGTATGAAAATAAATATACAAAATACACATAAGATAACATAAATTTGTATAAAACTATATACAAAAATACACAAAAATAATTTAAATTTGTATGAAAATAAATATACAAAATACACATAAAATTAGGTAAATTTGTATTGAAATACATATACAAAATACACATAAAATACTGTAAATTTGAATGAAAATACATAAACAAATACACTTAAAATAACGTAAATTTGTATAAAAAAATATATACAAAACACAAATAGAATAATGTAAAATCGTATCAAAATAAATACACAGAATATTAATAAAATAATGTAAATTTGTATGAAAATTAAAGAAGCAAAATACCCATAAATATATATACAAAAATACACAAAAAAAGTTATTTGTATTAAAATAAATATACAAAATACACATACAATAAGGTAAATCTGTATTGAAATAGATATGCAAAATACATATAAAACAATGTAAATTTGTTTCAAAATATATATACGAATACACATAAAATAACGTAGATTTGTATAAAAATATATACAAAATACACGTAAAATGAAGTAAATACGTATAAAAAAATGTATACAAAATACACATAAAATAAAGTAAATTCGTATCAAAATAAATAAACAAAATACCAATAAAAGAATGTGTATTTGTATAAATATAAATATACAAAATACACATAAAATAACGTAAATTTGTATAAAACTATATACAAAAATACACAGAAGTAATTAAATTCGTTTGAAAATAGATATACAAAATACAGATAAAATAAGCTAAATTTGAATTGAAATGTATATACAAAATACATAAAATAATGTAAATTTGTATCAAAATATTTATAAAAATACATATAATAACGTAAATTTGTTTTAAAATATATAAACAAAATACACATTAAGTAATGTAAATACGTATAAAAAATATGTACAAAATACACATATAATCATGTAATTCGTATCAAACTAAATAAACAAAATAGCAATAAAATAATGTAAATTTGTATGAGAAAACATATACAAATACATATAAAATAACGCTAATTTCTATAAAAATATATGTCCAAAAATGAACGTAAAATAAATTAACTTTAGATAAAAATATATATACAAAACACACATTAAATAATGTAAATGCGTACATAAAATAACCTAAATTTGTATAAAACTATATACAAAATTACACAAAAATAATTTAAATTTGTATGAAAAGAGATATACAAAATACACATAAAATTAGGTTAATTTCTATTGAAATACATATACAAAATACACATAAAATAATGTAAATTTGAAAGAAAATATATAAACAAATACACATATAATAACGTAAATTTGTATGAAATATATATACAAAATACACATTAAATAATGTAAATATGTATAAAAAAATATATACAAAACACAAATAGAATAATGTAAAATCGTATCAAAATATATACACACAATATTAATAAAATGATGTAAATTTGTATGAAAATTAAGATGCAAAATACCTATAAAATAACGCATTTTTTATAAAATTATTGATACCAAAATACACATAAAATATTTGAATTTGTATCAAAATAAATATACAAAATGCACATACAATAAGGTAAATTTGTATTGAAATAGATATGCAAAATACATATAAAATAATGTAAAATTGTTTCAAAATATATATGCGAATACACATAAAATAACGTAGATTTCTATAAAAATACATATACAAAATACACATAAAATTAAGTAAATACGTATAAAAAAATGTATACAAAATGCACATAAAATAATGTAAATTCGTATAAATATAAATAAACAATATAGCAATAAAAGAATGTGTATTTGTATAAATATAAATATACAAAATGCACATAAAATAACGTTAATTTATATAAAACTATATACATAAAAAAACGCAAATTTATATAAAAATATATGTACAAAAATGAACATAAAATAAATTTCCATAAAAATATATATACAAAACACACATTAGATAATGTAAATGAGTATAAAAATATGTATACAAAATACCTATGAAATAATCTAAACTCGTATCGAGTTAAATTAAGAAAATACCAATATAATAATGTAATTTTGGATGAAAATATATATACAAAATACACATAAAATAACTTAAATACAAATACAAATATACACATAAAATAATTTAAAATTGAATGAAATAAATATACAAAATAAACATAAAATAAGGTAAATTTGTAATGAAATATATGAAAAAATACACATAAAATAATATAAATTTGTATGAAAATATATATACAAATACACATTAAATAACATGAATTTGTATAAAATTTGTATCAAAATATATACGAATACACACAATAAAATAACGTAATTTTTTTATGAAAATGTATATACAAAATACACATAAAATAATGTAAATTTGTATAAAAATATATAAATAAATACACATAAAATAATGTAAATTTGGATAAAATATATATACAAAATAAACCTTAAATAATGTAAATATGTAAAAAAAATATATACAAAATACACATAGAATAATGTTAAATCGTATGAAAATAAATAAAGAGAATATCAATAAAATAATGTAAATTTGTATGAAAAAAAAGCTGCAAAATATCCATATAATAACGCATATTTGCATAAAAATATATATACCAAAATACATATAAAATAATTAAATTTGTATTAAAATAAATACACAAAATGCACGTACAATTAAGAAAATTTGTATTGGAATAGATATGCAAAATACACATCAATAATGTAAATTTGTATCAAAATATATATACGAATACTCATAAAATAGAGAAAATTTCTATGAAAATATACATACAAAATAGATATACAAAATACACATATAACTAGTTAAATTTGTATTTAAATACATGTACAAAAAACACATAAAATAATGTAGATTTGTATGAAATGAAAACAAATACATTTTATATAAAATATATATACAAAATACACATAGAATAATGTAAAATCATACCAAATAAATACACAGAATATCAATAAAATAATGTAAATTTGTATGAAAATAAAGATGCAAAATACCCATGAAATAAAGCATATTTTTATAAAAATACATACACAAAAATACACATAGATTAATCAAATTTGTATTAAAATTAATATACAAAATGCACATACAATAATGTAAATTTGTATTAAAAAAATATGCAAAATACACAAAACAATGTAAATTTGTTTCAAAATATATATACGAATACACATAAAATAACGTAGATTTCTATAGAAATATATATACAAAATACAATTGAAATAATGTAAATACGTATTTATACAAAATACACATTAAATAATGTTAATTCGTGTCAAATAAATAAAAAAAAAAATCATGAAAAGAATGTGTACTTGTATGAAAATAGATATACAAAATACTTATAAAATAACCTAAATTTGTATAAAACTATACACAAAAATAAACAAAAATAATTTAAACTTGTATGAAAATAAATATACAAAAAACATATAAAAATAGGTAAATTTGTATTGAGATACATATACAAAATATACGTAAAATAATTTAAATTTGAATGAAAATATATAAACATATAGACTTAAAATAACGTAAATTTGTATCAAATATATATACAAAAAACACTTTAAATAATGTAAATATGTATAAAAAAAATATATACAAAACACAAATGAAATAATGTAAAATCTTATCAAAATAAATACAGAAAATATTAATAAAATAATGTAAATTTGTATGAAAATTAAGATTCAAAATACCCATGTCATGTGTATTCGTATATATATTTTGAAACAAATTTACATTGTTTATATGTATTTTGCATATCTATTTTTGTGTATTCTGTATTTATTTTCGTTATACATAGAATAATGTAAAATCGTATCAAAATAAGTACACAGAATATCAATAAAATAGTTTAAATTTGTATGAAAACAAAGATGCAAAATACCCATAAGATAAAGCATATTTTTTTTAAAAATACATATACAAAAATACACATAGAATAATTAAATTTATATTAAAATTAATACACAAAATGCACACATACAATAAGGTAAATTTGTATTGAAAAAAAAAAGCAAAATACAAATAAAACATTGTAAATTTGTTTCAAAATATATATACGAATACACATAAAATAACGTAGATTTCTATAGAAATATATATACAAAATACACATGAAATTATGTAAATACGTATAAAAATATATATATAAAATACAAATTAAGTAATGTAAATTCGTGTCAAAATAAATAAACAAAATATCATGAAAAGAATGTGTATTTGTATGAAAATAAATAATAGATAAAAAATTTGTATGAAATATATATGCAAGATATACATTAAATAATGTAAATATGTATAAAAAAAAATACAAAAAACAAATAGAATAATATAAGATCGTATCAAAATAAATTCACCGAATATTAATAAAATAATGTAAATTTGTATGAAAATAAAGATGCAAAATTCCAATCAAATAGCGCATTTCTAATAAAAATATATATACCAAAATACACATAAAATATTTAAATTTGTATTGAAATAAATGTACAAAATGCACATACAATAAGGTAAACTTCTATTGAAACAGATATGCAAAAATACATATAAAACAAAGTAAATTTGTTTCAAAATATATATACGAATACATATAAAATAACGTAGATCTCTATAAAAATTTATATACAAAATACACATAAAATTAGGTAAATACGTAAAAAAAATGTAAACAAAATACACATAAAATAATATAAATTCGAAACAAAATAAATAAACAAAATACCAATAAAAGAATGTGTATTTTTATAAATATAAATGTACAAAATATGCATACAAAATAAACATAAAATAAGGTAAATTTGTAATGAAATATAAACAAAATATACATAAAATAATGTAAATTTATATGAAAATATATATACAAATACACATAAAATACTATGAATTTGTATAAACTTATATATTCAAAATAAATATTAAATAATGTAAATGCGTATAAAAATATATATACAAAGTACATATAAAATAATGTAAATTCGTATCAATATAAATCAACAAAATACCAATAAAATAATATATATTTGAATGAAAATAGATTTACAAAATACACATAACATAACTAAAATTTGGATTGAAATATATACAAAAATAAATAAAAATAATTTGAGTTTGTATGAAAATAGATATTCAAAATACATATAAAACTAAGTAAATTTCTTTTGAAATATATATACAAAATACCCATAAAAACAAAATACACATAAAATAACTTAAAATAACATAAATATGTATCAAATATATATACAAAAAACATTAAATAATATAAATATGTATAAAATATATATACAAATCATAAATAATATAATGTAAAATCGTATCAAAATAAATACAGAAAATATTAATAAAATAATGTAAATTTGTATGAAAATTAAGATGCAAAATACCCATAAAATAACACATTTTTTATAAAAATATATATACGAAAAAACACAAAATATTAGATTTTGTATTAAAATAAATAGATATACATTCTTTTATTGGTATTTTGTTTATTTATTTTGTTTCGAATTTACATTATTTTATGTGTATTTTGTTTACATTTTTTTATACGTATTTACTTAATTTTATGTGTATTTTGTATACATATTTTTATAGAAATCTACGTTATTTTATGTGTATTCGTATATATATTTTGAAACAAATTTACATTGTTTTATATGTATTATTGCATATCTCTTTCAATAGAAGTTTATCTTATTGTATGTGCATTTTGTATATTTATTTCAATACAAATTTAAATATTTTATGTGTATTTTGGTATATATATTTTTATAAGAAATGCGCTATTTGATGGGAATTTTGTATCTTTATTTTCATACAAATTTGCATTATTTTATTAATATTCGGTGTATTTATTTTGATACGAATTTACATTATTTTATATGTTTTTTGTATATATATTTTTTTTATACATATTTACATTATTTAAATGTATCTTGCATATATATTACATACAAATTTATTATCTATTATTTATTTTCATACAAATACACATTCTTTTCATGATATTTTGTTTATTTATTTTGTCACGAATTTACATTACTTAATATGTATTTCATATATATATTTCTATACGTATTTACATAATTTCATGTGTATTTTGTATATATATTTCTATAGAAATCTCTGTTATTTTATGTGTATTCGTATATATATTTTGAAGCAAATTTACACTGTTTTATTTGTATTTTGCGTTTTTTTTTCAATACAAATTTACCTTATTGTATGTGTGCATTTTGTATATTAATTTTAATACAAATTTAATTATTCTATGTGTATTTTTGTATATGTATTTAAAAAAAAATGCTTTATCTGATGGGTATTTTGCATCTTTATTTTCATACAAATTTAAATTATTTTATTGATATTCTGTGTACTTATTTTGATACGATTTTACATTATTCTATGTATAACAAAAATAAATACAGAATACACAAAAATAGATATGCAAAATACATATAAACAATGTAAATTTGTTTCAAAATATATATACGAATACACATGTAATAAGGTAGATTTCTATAAAAATATATATACAAAATACATAAAACTAAGTAAATACGTATAAAAAATGTATACAAAATACACATAAAATAATGTAAATTAGTATCAAAATAAATAAACAAAATATATATATATATATATATATATATATATATATATATATATATATATATATATATATATATATATATATATATATATATATATATATATATATATATATATATATATATATATATATATATATACAAAATACACATTAAATAATATAAATTTCTTTAAAACTATACAAAATACACATGAAATGATGTAAATATGTATAAAAATATATACAAAATACACATTAAATAATGTAAATTCGTCAAAATAAATAAACAAAATGTCAGTAAAAGAATGTGTATTTGTATGAAAATAGATATACCCAATACACCTAACATAACCTAAATTTCTATCAAACTATATACAAAAATACACAAAAATATTTAAATTTGTATGGAAATATACAAAATACACATAAAATTAGGTAAATTTGTATTGAAATACATACACAAAATACACATAAAATAATGTAAATTTGAATGAAAATACATAAACAATTACACTTAAAATAACGTATATAAAATATATACATAACACAAATAGAATAATGTAAAATCGTATCAAAATAAATACACAGAATATTAATAAAATAATGTAAATTTGTATGAAAATAAAAGAAGCAAAATACCCATAAAATAATGCATTTTTTTTTATAAAAATATATATACCAAAATACACATCAAAAAATTAAATTTGTATTAAAATAAATATACAAAAAACACATACAATAAGGTAAATTTGTATTGAAATAGATATGCAAAATACATATAAAACAATGTAAATTTGTTTCAAAATATATATACGAATACACATAAAATAACGTAGATTTCTATAAAAATATATGTAGAAAATACACATAAAATGAAGTAAATACGTATATAAAAATGTATACAAAATACACATAAAATAATGTAAATTCGTATCAAAATAAAGAAACAAAATACCAATAAAAGAATGTGTATTTGTATGAATATAAATATACAAAATACACATAAAATAACGTATATTTATATAAAACTATATACAAAAATACACAGAAGTAATTAAATTTGTATGAAAATATATACAAAATACACACGAAATAAGCTAAATTTGAATTGAAATATATATACAAAATACATGAAATAAAGTAAATATGTATCAAAATATTTATACAAATACACATATAATAACGTAAATTTGTATGAAAATATATAAACAAAATACACATTAAATAATGTAAATACGTATAAAAAAAATATGTACAAAATCCACATATAATCATGTAATTCGTATCAAAATAAATAAACAAAATACCAATAAAATAATATAGATTTGTATGAGTAAACGTGTATGTTGCATATTTTTTCAATACAAATTTACCTTATTATATACGCATTTTGTATTAATTAATTTTAATACAAATTTAATTATTCGATGTATTTTTGTATCTGTATTTTATAAACATATGCTTTATTTTTTGGGTATTTTGCATCTTTATTTTCAAACAAATTTACATTATTTTATTGATATTCTGCTCATTCATTTTGATACGAATTGACATTATTCTATGTGTATTTTGTATATATTTTTCATACAAATTTACGTTATTTTATGTTTAAAAATATCTACAAAATACACATATAATCATGTAATTCATATCAAAATAAATAAATAAAATACCAATAAAATAATATAAATTTGTATGAGTAAACGTGTATGTTGCATATTTTTTCAATACAAATTTACCTTATAATATACGCATTTTGTATATTAATTTTAATACAAATTTAATTATTCGATGCGTATTTTGTATCTGTATATTTTATAAACATATGCTTTATTTTTTATTTTTTTATTTATTTTCATACAAATTTACATTATTTTATTGATATTCTGCTCATTCATTTTTTGATACGAATTGACATTATTCTATGTGTATTATGTATATATTTTCATACCAATATTACGTTATTTTGTGTTTATATTTATATATTTTGACAATTTAATTTATTATATATTATTTATATATCAAAAAGAAATTTACCTAGTTTTATGTGTATTTATATCTATTTTCATACAAAATGAAATTATTTCTATGTATTTTATATATTTTAATACAAATTTTGTTATGTTATGTGTATTTTGTAAATTTATTTTCATTCAAATATATATTATTTTATTGGTGTTTTGTTGATTTATATTGATACAATTTACATTATTTTATATGTACTTTGTATATTTATTTTATACGCTTTACATTATTTAATATTTATTTTGAATATATATTTTATACAAATTCATGGTATTTTATATGTATTTATATATATTTTATATAAATTTACATTATTTTATGTGTATTTTGTACATATATTTTTACAAATCTACCTTATTTTATGTTTATTTTGTATGTGTATTTTGTATATTTATATTTATCCAAATACACATTCTTTTATTGGTATTTTGTTTATTTATTTTAATTCGAATTTACATTATTTTATGTGTATTTTGTATACATTTTTTTATACGTATTTACTTAGTTTTAAGTGTATTTTGTATATATATTTTTATAGAAATCTACGTTTTTTTATTTGTATTCGTATATATATTTTGAAACAAATTTACATTGTTTTATATGTATTTTTGCATATCTCTTTCAATACAAATTTACCTTATTGTATGTGCATTTTGTATATTTATTTCAATGCAAATTTTAATATTTTATGTGTATTTTGGTATATATATTTTTATAAGATTACGAAAACTTGAATAAAAATATATACAAAAAAAAAAAAAATCAATTTCTATGAAAATAGATATACAAAATACACATATAATTAGTTAAATTTGTATTTAAATACATGTACAAAATACACATAAAATAATGTAAATTTGTATGAAATGAAAATAAATTCACATAAAATTCGCGTCAAAATAAATAAACAAAATATCAATAAAAGAATGTGTATTTGTATGAAAATAGATACACAAAATACACATAAAATGACCTAAATTTGTATCAAACTATATACAAAAATTCACAAAATATTTTAAATTTGTATGAAAATAAATATACAAATTACACATAAAATTAGGTAAATTTGCATTGAAATACATACAAAATTCACATGAAATAATGTAAATTTGAATGAAAATACATAAACAAATACACTTAAAATAACGTAAATTTGTATAAAAAAAATATGTACAAAACACAAATAGAATAATGTAAAATCGTATGAAAATAAATACACAGAATATTAATAAAATAATGTAAATTTGTATGAAAATAAAGAGGCAAAATACCCATAAAATAACGCATTTTTTAATTATAAAATATATATACCAAAATACATCAAAAATTAAATATGTATTAAAATAAATATACAAAAAACACATACAATAAGGTAAATTTGTATTGAAATAGATATGCAAAATACATATAAAACAATGTAAATTTGTTTCAAAATATATATACGAATACATATATAATAACGTAGATTTCTATAAAAATATATATAGAAAATACACATAAAATGAAGTAAATACGTATAAAAAAATGTATACAAAATACACATAAAATAATGTAAATTCGTATCAAAATAAATAAACAAAATAGCAATAAAAGAATGTGTATTTGTATAAATATAAATATTCAAAATACACATAAAATAACGTAAATTTATATAAAACTATATACAAAAATACACAGAAGTAATTAAATTTGTATGAAAATATATACAAAATACACACAAAATAAGCTAAATTTGAATTGAAATATATATACAAAATACATGAAATAAAGTAATTTTGTATCAAAATATTTATACAAATACACATATAATAATGTAAATTTGTATGAAAATATATAAACAAAATACACATTAAATAATGTAAATACGTATAAAAAAAATATGTACAAAATACACATATAATCATGTAATTCGTTTCAAAATAAATAAACAAAATACCAATAAAATAATATAAATTTGTATGAGTAAACGTGTATGTTGCATATTTTTTCAATACAAATTTACCTTATTATATACGCATTTTGTATATTAATTTTAATATATATGTATTTGAATATATATTTTGATACAAATTTACATTATTTTATGTATTTTCTATATTTATTTCAATTCAAATTTAGCTTATTTTATGTGTCTTTTGTATCTATTTTCATACAAATTTAATTATTTTTGTTTATTTTGTATATAGTTTTATACAATTTACGTTATTTTATGTGTATTTATATTTATATTTATAAAAGTAAACATTCTTTTATTGGCATTTAGTTTATTTATTTTGATACAATTTACATTATTTGATGTGTATTTTGTATACATTTTCTTATACGTATTTACTTCATTTTATGTGTATTGTATATATATTTTATAGAAATCTACGTTATTTTATGTGAATTCATATATATTTAGAAACAAATTTACATTGTTTTATGTGTATTTTGCATATCTATTTCAATACAAATTTACCTTAATTTATGTGCATTTTGTATATTTATTGTAATACAAATTTAAATATTTTATGTGTATTTTGGTATATATATTTTAATAAAATTGCGTTGTTTTATGTATTTTGCATCTTTATTTTCATACAAATTTACATTATTTTATAAATATTCTGTGTATTTATTTTGATACTATTTGATTTGATTACATTATTCTTATTGTGTTTTGTATATATATTTTTATACAGATTTACATTATTTAATGTGTATTTTCTATATATATTTCATACAAATTTTCGTTATTTTAAGTGTATTTGTTTATATATTTTCATTCAAATTTACATTATTTTATGTGAATTTTGTATATGTATTTCAATAGAAATTTAACTAGTTTTATGTGTATTTTGTATATATATTTTTATACAAATTTACATTATTTTGTGTATTTTGTATATCTATTTTCATACAAATACACATTCTTTTATTGATATTTTGTTTATTTATTTTGATGCGATTTTACATTTTTTAATGTGTATTGTGTATATATATTTTTATACGTATTAACGTCATTTCATGTGTATTTTGTATATATATTTCTGTAGAAATATACGTTATTTTATGTGTATTCGTATATATATTTTAAAACAAATATACATTATGTGCATTTTGTATAATTTTTCAATACAAATTTCCCTTATTGTACGTGCATTTTGTATATTAATTTTAATACAAATTTAATTATTCTATGTGTATTCTTGTATATGTATTTAAAAAAAAATGCTTTATTTTATGGGTATTTTGCATCTTTATTTTCATACAAAATTACATTATTTTATTGATATTCTGTGTATTTATTTTGAAACGATTTTACATTATTCTATGTATATTTTGTATATCTATTTTATACAAATGTACGTTATTTTATGTGAATTTGTTTTCATTTCATACAAATTTACATTATTTTATGTGTATTTTGTACATGTATTTAAATACAAATTTAACTAATTATATGTGTATTTTGTATATCTATTTTCATACAAATTGAAATTTATTTTTTTGTTTTTTTGTATATACTTTTATTCAAATGTTCGTAATTTTATGTGTATTTTGTATATTTATTTTCCTACAAATATACGTTCTTTTATCGGAATTTTGTTTATTTATTTTGATACGAATTTTCATTTTTTTAGTTGTATTTGATATATATATTTTTATACTTATTTACATAATTTTATATGTATTTTGAATATATATTTTCACAGAAATTTACTCTATATGTATATACAAAAAAACACAAAAACTATTTAAATTTGTATAAAAATAAATATAAAAAATACACATAAAATTAGGTAAATTTGTATTGAAATACATATACAAAATACACTTAAAATAATGTAAATTTGAATGAAATTATATAAACAAATACACTTAAAATGACGTTAATTTGTATAAAATATATATAAAAAATACACATTAAATAATGAAAATATGTATAAAAAAAATATATACAAAACACAAATAGTATAATATAAAATCGTATCAAAATATATACACAGAATATTAATAAAATAATGTACATTTCTATGAAAACTAAGATGCAAAATACCTATAAAATAACGCATTTTTTTTAAATTATATATACCAAAATACACATAAAATATTTGAATTTGTATTAAAATAAATATACAAAATGCACATACAATAAGGTAAATTTGTATTGAAATAGATATGCACAAAACATATAAAACAATGTAAATTTGTTTCAAAATATATATACGAATACACATAAAATAACGTAGATTTCTATAAATATATATATACAAAATACAAATAAAATTAAGTAAATACGAATCAAAAATGTATACAAAATACACATAAAATAATGTAAATTCGTATAAATATAAATAAACAAAATACCAATAAGAGAATGTGTATTTGTATAAATATAAATATACAAAATGCACATAAAATAACGTAAATTTGTATAAAACTATATACAAAAATACACAAAAGTAATTAAATTTGTATGAAAATAGATATACAAAATACACACAAAATAAGCTAAATTTGAATTGAAATATATATACAAAATACATAAAATAAAGTAAATTCGTTTCAAAATATTTTTAACAAATACACATATAATAACGTAAATTTGTAAAAAATATATATAAACAAAATACACATTAAGTAATGTAAATACGTATAAAAAGATATTTACAAAATACACCAATAATCAAGTCATTCGTATCAAAATAAATAAACAAAAAACTAATTAAATAATGTAAATTTGTATGAGAAAACATATACAAAATACACATAAAATAACGTTTTAAGTTTCTATAAAATTTTATGTACAAAAATGAACATAAAATTATTTTTAATAAAAAAATATATACAAAACACACATTAGATAATGTAAATGATTATAAAAATATGTATACAAAATACCTATGAAATAATCTAAATTCGTATCGAGTTAAATTAAGAAAATAACAATAAAATAATGTAATTTTGGATGAAAATATATATAAAAAACACACATAAAATAACCTAAATACAAATACAAATATACACATTAAATAATTTAAAATTGAATGAAATAAATATACAAGATAAACATAAAATAAGGTAAATTTGTAATAAAATATATGTAAGAATACACATAAAATAACATAAATTTGTATGAAAATATATATACAAATACACATAAAATAATTTTACGTGTATTTTGTATATTTCTTTTCATACAAATTTTAATTATTTTATGTATTTTTTATACAATAAGGTAAATTTATATTGAAATAGATATGCAAAATACATACAAAACAATGTAAATTTGTTTGAAAATATATATACGAATACACATAAAATAAGGTAGATTTCTATAAAATATATATACAAAATACACATAAAATGAAGTAAATACGTATAAAAAAATGTATACAAAATACACATAAGATAATGTAAATTCGTATCAAAATAAATAAACAAAATACCAATAAAAAAAAATGTGTATTTGTATAAAAATAAATATACAAAATACACATAAAATATCGTAAATTTATATAAAACTATATAAAAAAATACACAAAAGTAGTTAAATTTGTATGAAAATAGATATACAAAATACACATAAAATAAACTAAACATGAGTATTTTTGTATATACTTTAATAAAAATTTACGTAATTTTATGTGTATTTTGTATATTTATATTTATACAAATACAAATTCTTTTATTAATATTTTGTTTATTTATTTCGATAAGAGTTTACATTATTTTATGTGTAATTTGAACACATATTTTTATACGTATTTTCTTCATTTTATATGTATATTGTATATATATCTTTATAGAAATATGCGTTATTTTATGTGTATTCGTATATTTATTTTAATACAAATTCAAATATTTTATGTGTGTTTTGTTATATTTATTTTTTAAAAATGCGCTACTTTTGGGGTATTTTTCATCTTACTTATCATACAAATTTAAATTATTTTATTAATATTCTGTTTATTTATTTTGAGAATATTTTCCTTTATTATATTTGTGTTTTTTATATATTTTTTTATACATATTTAAATTATTTTATGTGTATTTTTTATATATATATATATATATATATATATATATATATATATATATATATATATATATATACATATATATATATATATATATATATATATATATATATATATATATATATATATATATATATATATATATATATATATATATATATATATATATATATACAAATTTACGTTAATTTAAGTGTATTTGTATATATATTTTAATTCAAATTTACACTATTTGATGTGTATTTTGTAAATGTATTTAAATACATTGTTTATATATTTTCATACAGATTTACATTATTTTATGAGTGTTTTGTATGTATTTCAATCCAAATTTGCCTAATTTTATGTGTATTTTGCCTATCTATTTTCAAACAAATTTAAATTATTTTTGCGTATTTTTTATAATTTTATACAAATTTTAGTTAATTTATTTGTTTTGTATATATATTTTCCTACATATACATTCTATTATTGCAATTTTGTTTATTTATTTTGATTCGAGTTTCCATTACTTTATGTGTATTTTGTATATATATGTTTCTACGTATTTACATTATTTTATGTGTATTTTGGATATATATTTTCATAAAAATTTACGTTATTTTATTGTGTGCTCTCGTATATATTTTGATACAAATTTTATACAAATTCATATTATTTTATGTGTATTTGAATACATATTTTCATTCAAATTTAAATTATTTTATGTGTATTTTACATTTATTTCATTACAAATTTACCTTATTTTATGTTTTGTTTCATATATTCATTTTATGCAATTTTAAATTATTTTATGTGTATATTTGTATTTGGATTTAGGTTATTTTATTTGTATTTTCTATATACATTTTCATCCAAAACTACATTATTTTATTGGTATTTTGTTAATTTAATTCGATACAATTTAGATTATTTCAAAGGTATTTTTATACATTTTTTATACGCATTTACATTATTTAATGTGTGTTTTGTATATAGATTTTGATGCAAATTTACTTAATTTAATGTGCATTTTGTACATATATTTTAAAGAAATTAGCGTTATTTTATATGTATTTTGTATGCTTTCTCATATAAATTTACATTATATTATTGGTATTTTGTTTATTTATTTTGATACGAATTACATGATTATACGTGTATTTTCTA
Source organism: Eriocheir sinensis (assembly GCF_024679095.1). Lineage (NCBI taxonomy): Eukaryota > Metazoa > Arthropoda > Malacostraca > Decapoda > Varunidae > Eriocheir > Eriocheir sinensis. The sequence goes on along the minus strand of NW_026111514.1, from coordinate 249,065 downwards.
CATATTTTTTATACGTATGTACATTATTTAATGTATTTTTTATGTGTTTTATACAAATCTACGTTATTATATGTATTTGTATAAATATTTTGATACAAATTTACATTATTTGATGTATTTTGTAAAAATATATATATATATATATATATATATATATATATATATATATATATATATATATATATATATATATATATATATATATATATATATATATATATATATATATATATATATATATATATATATATATATATATATATATATATATATATATATATATATATATATATATATATTTCAATTCAAATTTAGTTTATTTTATGTGTATTTTGTATATCTATTTTCATACAAATTAACTACTTTTGTGTATTTTTGTATATAGTTTTATATAAATTTACGATATTTTATGTGTATTTTGTATATTTATTTTTATAGAAATACACATTTTTTTATTGGTATTTTGTTTATTTATTTTGATACGAATTTACATTATTTTATGTGTATTTTGTATACATTTTTTTATACGTATTTACTTCATTTTATGCATATTTTGCATATATATTTTTATAGAAATCTACGTTATTTTATGTGTATTCGTATATATATTTTGAAACAAATTTTACATTGTTTTATATGTATTTTGCATATCAATATAAATTTACCTTATTGTATATGCATTTTGTATATTTATTTTAATACAAATTCAAATTTTTTATATGTATTTTGGTATATATATTTAAAAAAATGCGTTATTTTATTAATATTTTGCTACTTTATTTTCATACAAATTTACATTATTTTATTAATATTCTGTGTATTTATTTTGTTACGATTTTACATTATTCTATTTGGGTTTTGTATATATATTTTTTATACATATTTACATTACTTAATGTGTATTTTGTATATATATTTTATACAAATTTACGTTATTTTAAGTGTATTTGTTTATATATTTTCATTCAAATTTACATTATTTTATGTGTATTTTGTAAATGTATTTCAATACAAATTTACCTAATTTTATGTGTATTTTGTATACTTATTTTCAAACAAATTTAAATTATTTTTGTGTATTTTTTATATAGTTTTATACAAATTTACGTTATTTTATGTGTATTTTGTATATCTATTTTCATACAAATACACATTCTTTTATTGATATTTTGTTTATTTATTTTGACACGAATTTACATTATTTAATGTCTATTTTGTATATATATTTTTATACGTATTTACAGCATCTCAAGTGTATTTTGTATATTTATTTCTATAGAAATCTGCGTTATTTTATGTGTATTCGTATATATATTTTTAAACAAATTTACATTGTTTTATGTGTATTTTGCATATTTTTTTAATAAAAAATTTTCTTATTGTATGTGCATTTTGTATATTAATTTTACTACAAATTTAGTTATTGAATGTGTATTTATGTCTATGTATTTTTATAAAAATATGCTTTATTTTATTGGTATTTTGCATCTTTATTTTCATACAAATTTACATTATTTTATTAATATTTTGTGTATTTATTTTGATACGATTTTACATTATTTTCTATGTGTATTTTGTATATATATTTAATACAAATGTACGTTATTTTATGTGTATTTGTTTTCATTTCATACAAATTTTCATTATTATATGTGTATTTTGTACATGTACAAATTTGTACAAATTTAACTAATTATATGTGTATTTTGTATATCAATTTTCATAAAAATTGAAATTATTTTTGTTTTTTTTGTATATATTTTTATACAAATTTTCGTTATTGTATGTGTATTTTGTATATTTATTTTCCTACAAATATACGTTCTTTTATCGGAATTTTGTTTGTTTATTTTGATACGAATTTACATTATTTTAGATGTATTTGGTATATATATTTTTATACTATTTACATCATTTTATATGTATTTTGTATGTATATTTTCATAGAAATTTACTCTATTTTATGTGTATTCGTATATATATTTTGATACAAATTTACATTATTGATGTGTATTTTGCATATGTATTTCAATACAAATTTACTTTATTGTATACCCATTTTGTATATTTATTTCAATACAAATTTAATTATTTCATGTGTATTTTTGTATATATATTTTTATGCATATATGCGTTATTATATGGGTATTTTGCATCTTTATTTTCATACAAATTTAAGTCTATATGTTTATATATTTTAATTCAAATTTACATTATTTTATGTGTATTTTGTATATGTATTTCAATACAAATTTACCTATTTTTATATGTTTTTTGTATATTTATTTTCATACAAGTTTAAATTATTTTTGGTTATTTTTGTATATAGTTTTATACAAATTTAGGTTATTTTATGTGTATTTTGTATATCTATTTTCATACAAATACACATTCTTTTCATGATATTTTTTTTATTTATTTGACACGAATTAACATTATTTAATGTGTATTTTGTATATATATTTTTATACGTATTTACATTATTTTAAGTGTATTTTGTATATATATAATCTATAGAAATCTACGTAATTTTATGTGTATTCGTATATATTTTGAAACAAATTTACATTGTTTTATGTGTGTTTTGCATATTTTTTCAATACAAATTTACATTATTGTATGTGCATTTTGTATATTAATTTTAATACAAATTTGATTAATCTATGTGTATTTTTGTGTATGTATTTTTATAAAAATATGCTTTATTTTATGGGTATTTTGCATCTTTATTTTCATACAAATTTACATTATTTTATTGATATTTTGTGTATTTATTTGGTATGATTTTACATTATTCTATGTGTATTTTGTATATATATTTTATATAAAATGTATTTGTTTTCATTTCATACAAATCTACATTATTTTATGTGTTTTTTGTACATGTATTTAAATACAAATTTAACTAGTTATATGTGTATTTTGTATATCTATTTTGTATGTATATTTTCATAGAAATTTTCTCTATTTTATGAGTATTCGTATATATATTTTGATCCAAATTTACATTATTGATGTGTATTTTGCATATCTATTTCAATACAAATTTTCTTAATTGTACGTGCATTTTGTATATTTATTTTAATACAAATTTAATTATTTTATATGTATTTTTGTATATATATTTTTATGCAAATATGCGTTATTATATGGATATTTTGCAGCTTTATTTTCATACAAATTTACATTATTTTATTGATATTCTCTTTATTTATTTTGATACGATTTAACATTATTCTATGTGTATTTTGTATATATTTTTTTTACATATTTACATTATTTAAGGTTTATTTTGTATATATATTTTATCCAAATTTACATTATTTTATGTGTATTTGTTTATATATTTTTATACAAATTTACATTATTTTATGTGTATTTTGTATATACATTTTCATAAAAAAAATTACGTTATTTTATTGTGTGTATTCGTATATATTTTGAAACAAATTTTATACAAATTCATGTTATTTAATGTGTATTTGTATATATATTTTCATACAAATTTATATTATTTTATGTGTATTTTTTCATATATTTCATTACAAATTTACCTTATTTTATGTTTATTTTGTATATTTATTTCATTCAATTTTAAATTATTTTATGTGTATATTTGTATTTGTATTTAGGTTATTTTATGTATTTTGTATATATATTTTCATCCAAAATTACATTATTATATTAGTATTTTCTTAATTTAATTCGATACGAATTTAGATTATTTCATAGGTATTTTGTATACATATTTTTATACTCATTTACATTATCTAATGTGTGTTTTGTATATATATTTTTATGCAAATTTATTTTATGTTATTTTTTGTACATATATTTTTATAGAAATTTGCGTTATTTTATGTATATAGTTTTATATAAATTAACGTTATTTTATGTGCATTTTGTATATTTATATTTATACAAATACACATTCTTTTATTGCTATATTGTTTATTTATATTTATACGAATTTACATTATTTTATGTGTATTTTGTATACATTTTTTTATACGTATTTACTTAACTTTATGTGTATTTTGTATATGTATTTTTATAGAAATCTACGTTATTTTATGTGTATTCGCATATATATTTTGAAACAAATTTACATTATTTTACATGTATTTTGCATATCTATTTCAATACAAATTTACCTTATTATATGTGCATTTTGTATATTTATTTTGATACAAATTCAAATATTTTATGTGTTTTTTGGTATCAATAATTTTATAAAAAATGCGTTATTTTATAGGTATTTTGCATCTTAATTTTCATACAAATTTACATTATTTTATTAATATTCTGTGTATATATTTTGATGCGATTTTACATTATTCTATTTGTGTTTTGTATATATTTTTTTATACATATTTACATTATTTAATGTGTATTTTGTGTATATATTTCATTCAAATTTACGTTAGTAGATGTGTATTTGTTTATATATTTTTTTTCAAATTTACATTATTTTATGTGTATTTTGTATATGTATTTCAATAGAAATTAACCTAATTTTATGTGTATTTTGTATATTTCTTTTCATACAAATTTAAATTATTTTTGTGTATTTTTGTATATAGTTTTATACAAATTTAGGTTATTTTATGTACGCATTTACATTATTTAATGTGTGTTTTGTATATCTATTTTCATCCAAAGTTAATTTATTTTACGTTCATTTTTGGACATATATTTTTATAGAAATTAGCGTTATTTTATATGTATTTGTATATGTTTTCTCATACAAATTTACATTATTTTATTGCTATTTTGTTTATTTAGTTTGATACGAATTACATGATTATATGTGTATTTTGTACATATTTTTATACGTATTTACATTACTTAATGTGAATTTTGTTTATATATTTTTAAACAAATTTACGTTATTATATGTATTTTTATAAATATTTTGATACAAATTTACATTATTTTATGTATTTTGTATCTACATTTCAATTCAAATTTAGCTTATTTTATCTGTATTTTGTATATCTATTTTCATACGAATTTAATTACTTCTCTGTATTTTTGTATATAGTTTTATACAAATTTACGTTATTTTATGTGTATTTTATATATTTATATTTATACAAATACACATTCTTTTATTGGTATTTTGTTTATTTATTTTGATACGAATTTACATTATTTTATGTGTATTTTGTATACATTTTTTTTATACGTATTTACTTCATTTTACGTGTATTTTGTATATATTTTTATACAAATCTACGTTATTTTATGTGTATTCGTATATATATTTTGAAACAAATTTACATTGTTTTATATGTATTTTGCATATCTATTTCAATACAGATTTACCTTATTGTATGTGTATTTTGTATTTATTTTAATACAAATAAATTTTTTTATGTGTATTTTTGTATATATATTTTATGGGTATTTTGCTTCTTTATTTTCATACAAATTTACATTATTTTATTAATATTCTGTGTATTTATTTTGATACGATTTTACATTATTCTATTTGTGTTTTGTATATATTTTTTTATACAAATTTACGTTATTTTAAGTGTATTTGTTTATGTATTTTCATTCATTATTTTTGTGTATTTTTGTATATAGTTTTATACAAATTTATGTTATCTTATGTGTATTTTGTATATTTATTTTCATACAAATACACATTCTTTTATTGACATTTTGTTTATTTATTTTGAAGCGAATTTACATTATTTAATGTGTATTTTGTATATATATTTTTATACGTATTTACATCCTTTCATGTGTATTTTGTATATTTATAAAAAATGCGTTATTTTATGGGTATTTTGCATCTTTATTTTTATACAAATTTACATTATTATATTTACATTCTGTGTATTTATTTTAATACGATTTTACATTATTCTGTTTGTGTTTTGTATATATATTTTTTATACATATTTACATTATTTAATGAGTATTTTTTATATATATTTTATACAAATTTATGTTAATTTAAGTGTATTTGTTTATATATTTTCATTCAAATTTACGATATTTTATGTGTATTTTGTATATGTATTTCTTTACAAATTTACCTAATTTTATGTGTATTTTGTATATTTATTTTCATACAAATTTAACTTATGTTTGTGTATTTTTATATATAGTTTTATACAAATTTACGTTATTTTATGTGTATTTTGTATATGTATTTTCATACAAATACACATTCTTTTATTGATATTTTAATTAATTATTTTGAAAAGAATTTACATTATTTAATGTGTATTTTGTATATATATTTTTATACGTATTTACAACATTTCATGTGTATTTTGTATATATATTTCTATAGAAATCTACGTTATTTTATGTGTATTCGTATATATATTTTGAAACAAATCTACATTATTTTATGTGTATTTTGTATATATATATTTCATTATAAATTTGCCTTATTTTAAGTTTATTTTAATATCTATTTTCATTCAAATTCAAATCATTTTATGTGTATATATTTATTTGTATTTACGTTATTTTATGTGTATTTTCTATATATATTTTCATTCAAAATTACATTATTTTATCGGTATTTTGTTCATTTATTTCGATATCAATTTAGATTGTTTCATGTGTATTTTCTATACATATACATATAGAGTATATTTCTATGAAAATATATATTCAAAATACATATAAAATTATGTAAATAAGTATAAAAATATATATCAAATACTTTATTTTATGTGTATTTTGTATATATTTTTAAAGAAATCAACGTTATTTTATATGTATTCGTATATATATTTTGAAACATATTAACATTGTTTTATATGTATTTTGCATATCTATTTCAATACAAATTTACCTTACAGTATGTGCATTTTTTATATTTATTTTAATACAAATTTTAATATTTTATGTGTATTTTGGTATATATATATATATATATATATATATATATATATATATATATATATATATATATATATATATATATATATATATATATATATATATATATATATATATATATATATATATATATATATATATATATATTTATAAAAAAATGCGTTATTTTATGGCTATTTTGCATCTTTATTTTCATACAAATTTACATTATTTTATTAATATTCTGTGTATTTATTTTGATACGATTTTACATTATTCTATTTGTGTTTTGAAATATTTTTTTATACATATTTACATTATTTAATTAGTATTTTGTATATATATTTGATACAAATTTACGTTATTTTAAGTGTATATGTTTATATATTTTCATTCAAACTTCCATTATTTTATGTGTATTTTGTATATGTATTTCAATACAAGTTTACCTAATTTTATGTGTATTTTGTATATTTATTTTCATACAAATTTAGATTATTTTTGTGTATTTTTGTATATAGTTTTATACATATTTAGTTTATTTTATGTGTATTTTGTATATCTATTTTCATACAAATACACATTCTTTAATTGATATTTTGTTTATTTATTACATTATTTAATGTGTATTTTGTATATATATTTTTATACGTATTTACATCATTTCATATGTATTTTGTATATATATTTCTATAAAAATCTACGTTATATTATGTGTATTCGTATATAGATTTTTAAACAAATTTACACTTTTATGTGTATTTTGCATATTTTTTAAATACAAATTTACCTTATTGTATATGCATTTTGTATATTAATTTTAATACAAATTTAATTATTCTATGTGTATTTTTGTATATGTATTTTTATAAAAAAAATGCTTTATTTTATGGGTATTTTGCATCTTTATTTTCATACAAATTTACGTTATTTTATTGATATTCTGCTCATTCATTTTGATACGATCTGACATTATTCTATGTGTATTTTGTAAATATTTTTCATACAAATTTACGTTATTTTATGTGTATTTGTTTATATATTTTGACACAGATTTACAATATTTTATGGGTATTTTGTATATATATTTCAAAAGAAATTTACCTATTTATATGTGTATTTTGAATATCTATTTTCACACAAACTCAAATTATTTTTATGTATTTTTGTATATATTTCAATACAAATTTTAGTTATGTTATGTGTATTTTGTAAATCTATTTTCATTCAAATATATATTATTTTATTGGTATTTTGTTGATTTATATTGATACGAATTTACATTATTTTATATGAACTTTTTATATATATTTTTATACGCATTTACATTATTTAATATTTATTTTGAATATATAATTTTATACAAATTCATGGTATTTTATGTGTATTTGTATATATATTTTCATATAAATTTACATTATTTTATGTGTATTTTGTACATAAATTTCATTACAAATTTACCTTATTATATGTTTATTTTGTATGTGTATTTTGTATATTTATATTTATCCAAATACAGATTCTTTTATTGGTATTTTGCTTTCTTATTTTAAATCGAATTACATGATTATATGTGTATTTTGTACACATTTTTTTATACGTATTTACATTATTTAATGTGTATTTTGTTTATATATTTTCATACAAATTTACGTTATTATATGTGTATTTGTATAAATATTTTGATATTAATTTACTTTATTTCATGTATTTTGTATATATATTTCAATTCAAATTTAGCTTATTTTCTGTGTGTTTTGTATATATTTTCATACAAATTTAATTACTTCTGTGTATTTTTGTATATAGTTTTATATAAATTTACGTTATTTTATGTGTATTTTGTATATTTATATTTATACAAATACACATTCTTTTATTAGTATTTTGTTTATTTATTTTGATACGAGTTTACATTATTTTATGTGTATATTGTATACATTTTTTATACGTATTTACTTCATTTTATGTGTATTTTGTATATATATTTTTATAGAAATCTACGTTATTTTAGGTGCATTCGTATACATATTTTGAAACAAATTTACATTGCTTTATATGTATTTTGCATATCTATTTCAATACAAATTTACCTTATTGTACATATAAAACAATGTAAATTTGTTTCAAAATATATGTACGAATACACATAAAATAACGTAGATTTCTATAAAAAATATATATACAAAATAAAATAAAATAAAATACGTATAAAAATGTATAAAAAATACAAATAATGTAAATTGAAACAAAATAAATAAACATAAAATAATAAAAGAATGTATTTGTATAAATATAAATGTACAAAATACACATAAAATAAACATAAAATAATGTAAATTTATAGGAAATATATATACAAATACACATAAAATACCATGAATTTGTATAAATTATATACTCAAATAAAATATTAAATTATGTAAATGCGTATAAAATATATACAAAGTACATATAAAATAATGTAAATTCGTATCAATATAAATCAACAAAAAAACAATAAAATAATATATATTTGAATGAAAATAGATTTACAAAATACACATAACCTCACTAAAACTTGTAGTGAAATATAGACAAAATACATAAAATAATTTGAGTTTGAATGAAAATAGATATTCAAAATACACATAAAACTAGGTAAATTTCTTTGAAATATATATACAAAATACCCATAAAATATTGTAAATTTGTGTCAAAATATATAAACAAATACACATAAAATAACGTAAATTTGTATGAAAAATATATACAAAATACACATAGAAAAATGTCAAATCGTATCAAAATGAATGAGCAGAATATCAATAAAATAACGTAAATTTGTATGAAAATAAAGATGCAAAATACCCATAAAATAAAGCATATTTTTATAAAAATACAAATAGAAAAATACACATAGAATAATTAAATTTGTATTAAAATTAATATACAAAATGCATATACAATAAATTTAAATTTGATTATATTAAATGAAATAAATATACAAAATAAACATAAAATAAGGTAAATTTGTAATAAAATATATGTATGAATACACATAAAATAATATAAATTTGTATGAAAATATATATACAAATACACATAATTTCTATAAAATACATGAATTTCTATAAAATTTGTTTCAAAATATATACGAATACACACAATAAAATAACGTAATTTTTTATGAAAATGTATATATAAAATACACATAAAATAATTTAAATACGTAGAAAAATATATACAAAATACACATAAAATAATGTAAATTCGTAAAAAATTAAATACACAAAATTCCAATAAAAGAATGTATATTTGTAGGAAAATATATATACAAAAAACAAATAAAATAACTAAAATTTGTATAAAAATATATAGAAAAATACACAAAAATAATTTAAATTTGTTTGAAAATAGATATGCAAAATACACATAAAGTTAGGCAAATTTGTATTGAAATACATATACAAAACTCACATAAAATAATGTAAATTTGTATGAAAATATATAAACAAATACATATAAAATAACGTAAATTTGGATAAAATATATATACAAAATATACATTAAATATTTTAAATATGTATAAAATATATTATATTATATATATTTTTATTGATATTTGCGTTATTTATGTGTATTTTGTATATGTTTTCTCATAGAAATTTACATTATGTTATTGGTATTTTGTCTATTTATTTTGATACGAATTACATGATTATTTGTGTATTTTGTACATTTTTTTATACGTATTTACATTATTTAATGTGTATTTTGTTTATATATTTTTATACAAATTTACGTAATTATATGTGTATTTGTATAAGTATTTTGATACAAATTTACATTATTTTATGTATTTTGTATATATATTTCAATTCAAATTTAGCTTATTTTATGAGTATTTTGTATATCTATTTATTTTAATACAAAATCAAATATTTTAGGTTTTTTCGTATATATATGGGTATTTTGTATCTTAATTCTCATACAAATTTACATTATTTTATTAATATTTTCTGTATTTATTTTGACACGATTTTACATTATTTTATTTGTGTTTTGTATATATTTTTTTTATACATATTTACATTATTTAATGTGTTTTTTGTATATATATTTGATACAAATTTACGTTATTTTAAGTCTATATGTTTATATATTTTCATTCAAATTTACATTATTTTATGTGTATTTTGTATATGTATTTCAATACAAATTTACCTAATTTTACATGTTTTTTGTATATTTATTTTCATACAAGTTTAAATTATTTTTGTGTATTTTTGTATATAGTTTTATACAAATTTAGGTTATTTTATGTGTATTTTGTATATCTATTTTCATACAAATACACATTCTTTTCATGATATTTTGTTTATTTATTTTGACACGAATTAACATTATTTAATGTGTATTTTTTATATATATTTTTATACGTATTTACATTATTTCAAGTGTATTTTGTATATATATTTCTATAGAAATCTGCGTTATTTTATTTGTATTCGTATATATATTTTGAAACAAATTTACATTGTTTTATGTGTATTTTGCATTTTTTTTTTAATACAAATTTACCTTATTGTATGTGCATTTTGTATATTAATTTTAATACAAATTTGATTAATCTATGTGTATTTTTGTATATGTATTTTTATAAAACTATGCTTTATTTTATGGGTATTTTGCATCTTTATTTTCATACAAATTTACATTATCTTATTGATATTCTGTGTATTTATTTTGATATGATTTTACATTATTCTATGTGTATTTTGTATATATATATTATATAAAATGTATTTGTTTTCATTTCATACAAATCTACATTATTTTATGTGTTTTTTGTACATGTATTTAAATACAAATTTAACTAGTTATATGTGTATTTTGTATATCTATTTTGTATGTATTTTCATAGAAATTTACTCTATTTTATGAGTATTCGTAAATATATTTTGATACAAATTTACATTATTAATGTGTATTTTGCATATCTATTTCAAAACAAATTTACTTTATTGTACGTGCATTTTGTGTATTTATTTTAATACAAATTTAATTATTTTATATGTATTTTTGTATATATATTTTTATGCAAATATGCGTTATTATATGGATATTTTGCATCTTTATTTTCATACAAATTTACATTATTTTATTGATATTCTCTTTATTTATTTTGATACGATTTAACATTATTCTATGTGTTTTTTGTATATATTTTTATATATATATTTACATTATTTAATGTTAATTTTGTATATATTTTTTATCCAAATTTACATTATTTTATGTGTATTTGTTTATATATTTTCATACATATTTACACTATTTTATGTGTTTTTTGTATATATTTTTCTACGTATATAAATTATTTTATGTGTATTTTGTATATACATTTTCATAAAAAAATTACGTTATTTTATTGTGTGTATAAGTATATATTTTGATATAAATTTTATACAAATTCATGTTATTTAATGTGTATTTGTATATATATTTTCATACAAATTTATGTTATTTTATGTGTATTTTTTCATATATTTCATTACAAATTTACCTTATTTTATGTTTATTTTGTATATTTATTTCATTCAATTTTAAATTATTTTATGTGTATATTTGTATTTGTATTTAGGTTATTTTATGTGTATTTTGTATATATATTTTCATTCAAAATTACATTATTTTATTAGTTTTTCTTAATTTAATTCGATACGAATTTAGATTATTTCATAGGTATTTTCTATACATATTTTTATACTCATTTACATTATCTAATGTGTGTTTTGTATATATATTTTTATGCAAATTTATCTAATGTTCATTTTTGTACATCTATTTTTATAGAAATTTGCGTTATTTTATGTATATATTTTATATAAATTTACGTTATTTTATGTGCATTTTGTATATTTATATTTATACAAATACACATTCTTTTATTGGTATATTGTTTATTTACATTTATACGAATTTACATTATTTTATGTGTATTTTGTATACATTTTTTTATACGTATTTACTTAATTTTATGTGTATTTTGTATATGTATTTTTATAGAAATCTACGTTATTTTATGTGTATTCGTATATATATTTTGAAACAAATTTACATTATTTTATATGTATTTTCCATATCTATTTCAATACAAATTTACCTTATTGTATGTGCATTTTGTATATTTATTTTAATACAAGTTCAAATATTTTATGTGTATTTTGGTACTTTGTATATATATTTTTATACGCTCTTACATTATTTAACATTTATTTTGAATATAATTTTTTATACAAATTCATATTATTTTATGTGTATTTGTATATGTATTTTCATATAAATTTACATTATTGTATGTGTATTTTGTACATATATTTTATTACAAATCTACCTTATTTTATGTTTATTTTATATGTGTATTTTGTATATTTATATTTATCCAAATACACTTTCTTTTATTGGTATTTTGTTTATTTAATGAGTATTTTTTATATATATTTTATACAAATTTATGTTAATTTAAGTGTATTTGTTTATATATTTTCATTCAAATTTACATTATTTTATGTGTATTTTGTATATGTATTTCTTTACAAATTTACCTAATTTTATTTGTATTTTGTATATTTATTTTCATACAAATTTAACTTATTTTTGTGTGTTTTTATATATAGTTTTATACAAATTTACGTTATTTTATGTGTATTTTGTATATGTATTTTCATACAAATACATATTCTTTTATTGATATTTTAATTATTTATTTTGACACGAATTTACATTATTTAATGTGTATTTAGTATATATATTTTTATACGTATTTACAACATTTCATGTATATTTTGTATATATATTTCTATAGAAATCTACGTTATTTTATGTGTATTCTTATATATATTTTTAAACAAACAAACATTATTTTATGTGTATTTTGTATATATATTTCTGTATAAAATTGCCTTATTTTAAGTTTATTTTTATATCTATTTTCATTCAAATTCAAATCATTTTATGTGTATATATTTATTTGTATTTACGTTATTTTATGTGTATTTTCTATATATATTTTCATTCAAAATTACATTATTTTATCGGTATTTTGTTCATTTATTTCGATACGAATTTAGATTATTTCATGTGTATTTTCTATACATATACATATAGAGTAGATTTCTATGAAAATATATATTCAAAATACATATAAAATTATGTAAATAAGTATAAAAATATATATATCAAATACACCTAAAAAAAATGAAAATTCGTATCAAAATAAATAAATAAAATTCCGATAAAAGAACGTATATTTGTAGGAAAATAAATATACAAAAAACACATAAAATTACGAAAATTTGAATAAAAATATATACAAAAATACACAAAATTAATTTCAATTTATATGAAAATAGATATACAAAATACACATATAATTAGTTAAATTTGTATTCAAATACATGTACAAAATTCACATAAAATAATGTAAATTTGTATGAAATGAAAACAAATTCACATAAAATAACGTACATTGGTATAAAACAGATATACAAAATATACATAGAATAATGTAAAATCGTATCAAAATAAATACACAGAATATCAATAAAATAATGTAATTTTATGAAAATAAAGATGCAAAATGCAAAATGCACATAAAATAATGTATATTTGTTTAAAATATATATACAAAATACACATAAAATAACGTATATTTCTATAAAAATATATCTACAAAATACACATGAAATGACGTAAATACGTATAAAAATATATATACACAATACACATTAAATAATGTAAATTCGCATCAATAATAAACAAAATATCAATAAAAGAATGTATTTGTATGAAAATAGATATACAAAATACATAAAATATTGTAAATTTGAATAAAACTCTATACAAAAATACACAAAAATAATTTAAATTTGTATAAAATGTATATACAAAATACACATGAAATTAGGTAAATTTCTGTTGAAATACATATACAAAATACACATAAAATAATGTAAATTTGAATAAAAATATATAAACAAATACACTTAAAATAACGAAAATTTGTATGAAATACGTATATATAGAAAATACACATTAAATAATGTAAATATGTATAAAAAAATATATACAAAACACAAATAGAATAAAGTAAAATAGTATCAAAATAAATACACAGAATATTAATAAAATAATATTTATTTGTGTGAAAATAAAGATGCAAAATACCCATAAAACAACGCATTTTTTATGAAAATATATATACCAAAATGCACATAAAATATTTAAATTTTTATTAAAATAAATATAAAAAATGAACATAAAATAATGTAAATTTTTATTGAAATAGATATGCAAAATACATATAAAACAATGTAAATTTGTTTCAAAATATACATACGAATACTCATAAAATAACGTAGATTTCTATAAAATATATATACAAAATACACATAAAATGAAGTAAATACGTAAAAGAACATGTATACAAAATACACATAAAATAATGTAAATTCGTATCTAAATAAATAAACAAAATGTCAATAAAAGAATGTGTACTTGTATAAATATAAATATACAAAATACACATAAAATAACGTAAATTTGTATAAAACTATATACAAAAATAAAATAAAAAATTAAATTTGTATGAAAATAGATATACAAAAGAAACATAAAATAATAAATTTGAATGAAATAAATATAGAAAATACATAAAATAATGTAAATTTGTATCAAAATATATATTCAAATACATATAATAACGTAAATTTGTATAAAAATATATAAACAAATACACATTAAATAATGTAAATACGTATAATGTACTTATACATTAAATAAACAAAATACCAATAAAAAGAATGTGTATTTGGATAAATATAAATATACAAAATACACATAAAATAAACATAAATTAGATTTGTAATAAAATATATGTACAAAATACACGTACAATAATGTAAATTTATATGAAAATATATATACAAATAAACATAAAATAACATGATTTTTTATAATAAATTATATTCAAAATAAATATTAGATAATAAGTGTAAAATATATAAAAATATATATACAAATTACCCATAAAATATCTATATTTTTAAAAAATATATATACAAATACACATAAAATAATTAAATTTGTATAAAATAAATATACAAAATACACATACAATAAGGTAGATTTTATTGAAATATATGCAAAAAACACATAAAATAATGAAATTTTATCAAAATATATACGAATACACACAATAAAATTACGTAAATTTTTATGAAAATATATATACAAAATACACATAAAATAAAGTAAATACATAAAATATATATACAAAATACATATAAAATAATATAAATTCGTATCAAAATAAATAAACAAAATTTCTCTAAAGAAAATGTGTATGTGAAATATATATACAAAATACAAATAAAAAAAAATTTGTATAAAATAATACAAATACACAAAATAATTTAAATTTGTTTGAAAATAGATATACAAATGAATTAGGCAAATTTTATTGAAATACATATACAAAATACACATAAAATAATGTAAATTTGTATGAAAATATATAAACAAATACACTTAAGATAACGTAAATTTCCATAAAATGTATACAAATACATTAAATAATGTAAATATGTCTAAAATATATATACAAAATACACAGAATAACGTAAAATCGTATCAAATAAATAAACAGACAATCAATAAAATAATGTAAATTTGTATGAAAATAAAGATGCAAAATACCCATATAATAACGCATATTTTTAAAAATATATACAAAAATACACATAAAATAATTAAATTTGCATCAAAATAAATATACAAAAGGCACATACAATAAAGAAAATTTGTATTGAAATAGATATGCGAAAAACACATAAAATAATGTAAATTTGTATGAAAATATATATACGAATACACATAAAATAGAGTAAATTTCTATGAAAATATATATTCAAAATACATAATTATGTAAATAAGTATAAAAATATATGTATCAAATACACCTAAAATAATGAAAACTCGTATTAAAATAAATAACAAAATTCCGATAAAAGAACGTATATTTGTAGGAAAATAAATATACAAAATACACATAAAATTACGAAAATTTGAATAAAAATATATACAAAAATACACAAAATTAATTTCAATTTGTATGAAAATAGATATACAAAATACATATATAATTAGTTAAATTTGTACATGTACAAAATACACATAAAATAATGTAAATTTGTATGAAATGAAAACAAATTCACATAAAATAACGTTCATTTGTATGAAATATATATACATAATATACGAAGAATAATTTAAATCGTATCAAAATAATGTAAATTGATTTAAAATAAATAAACAAATAAAAGAATGTATTAATAAATATATATATAAAAAATAAATATAAAAAATAAACATAAAATAAGTTAGATTTTTAATAAAATATATGTACAAAATACACATAAAATAATGTAAATTTATATATGAAAATATATATACAAATACACATATACCATGAATTTGTATAAAATATATATTCAAAATAAATATTAAATAATGGAAAAGCGTAAAAATAAAAAATATACAAAGTACATAAAATAATGTAAATTGTATCAATATAAATCAACAAAACACCAATAAAATAATATATATATATATATATATATATATATATATATATATATATATATATATATATATATATATATATATATATATATATATATATATATATATATGAAAATAAATTTACAAAATACATAACATAACTAAAATATGTTAAAATATATATACAAAATACATAGAAATAATTTGAGTTTGTATGAAAATAGATATTCAAAATACACATAAAACTAGGTAAATTTCTTTTGAAATGTATATACAAAATAGCCATAAAATATTGTAAATTTGTGTTAAAATATATAAACAAATACATAAAATAACGTAAATTTGTATGAAAATATACAAAATACACATGAAATAATGTCAATTCGTATCAAATAAATATATATATATATATATATATGATATATATATATATATATATATATATATATATATATATATATATACATATATACATAAATACAAATTATCATGAAAAGAAGGTATTTGTATGAAAATAAAATAATAGATAATAAATTTTGTAAGGTAAATATATATGCAAGATATACCACAAAAACACATTAAATAATGTAAATATGTATAAAAATATATATACAAAAAAACAAATAGAATAATGTAAAGATCGTATCAAAATAAATACAGAAATGTGTAAAATAATGTAAATTTCTTATGAAAATTAAGGTTCAAAAAATACTTACATGTCAAGTGTGTATTCATTATATATATTTGAAATAAATTTACATTGTTTTATGAGTTTTGCATACATCTATTTTTGTGTATTCTGTATTTTATTTTGTTATACATAGAATAATGTAAAATCGTATCAAAATAAATACACAGAATATCAATAAAATAATTTAAATTTGTATGAAAATAAAAGATGCAAAATACCCATAAAATAAAAGCATATTTTTTAAAAATATATATAAAAATACACATAGAATAATTAAATTTGTATTAAATTAATATACAAAATGCACACATACAATAAGGGTAAATTTGTATTGAAAAAATATACAAAATACACATAAAACAATGTCAAATTTGTTTCAAAATATATATGTGAATACACACTTTCAATAAAATATGTATTTCTATAGAAATATATATACAAAATACACATGAAATTATGTAAATACGTATAAAATATATATATAAAATACATATTAAGTAATGTAAATTCGTGTCAAAATAAATGTAAAACAAAATATCTGTTGAAAAAGAATGTGTATTTATGAAAATACAATAATAGATAATAAATTTGTATGAAATATATATGCAAGATATACATTAAATAATGTAAATTTGTATAAAAAAATATATACAAAACAAAAATAGAATAATGTAAAATCGTATCAAATAAATACACAGAATATTAATAAAATAATGTAAATTTGTATGAAAATAAAGATGCAAAATTCCCATCAAAAGCGCATTTCTTTTATAAAATATATATACCAAAATACACATAAAATATTTAAATTTGTATTAAAATAAATATACAAAATGCACATACAATAAGAGTAAACTTGTATTGAAAGAGATATGCAAAATACATAAAACAAGTAATTTGTTTCAAAATATATATACGAATACACATAAAATAACGTAGATCTCTA
The DNA here is from genome assembly GCF_024679095.1 of Eriocheir sinensis. NCBI lineage: Eukaryota > Metazoa > Arthropoda > Malacostraca > Decapoda > Varunidae > Eriocheir > Eriocheir sinensis. The sequence goes on along the minus strand of NW_026111514.1, from coordinate 229,974 downwards.
TAAAATATATATACAAAATACACATAAAATTAGGTAAATACGTATAAAAATGTAAACAAAATACATAAAATAATATAAATTCGAAACAAATAAATAAACAAAATACCAATAAAAGAATGTGTATTTGTATAAATATAAATGTACAAAATACATACAAAATAAACATAAAATAAGGTAAATTTGTATGAAATATATACAAAATACACATAAAATAATGTAAATTTATGTGAAAATATATATACAAATACACATAAAATACCATGAATTTGTATAAAATCATATATTCAAAATAAATATTAAATAATGTAAATGCGTATAAAATATATATAAAAAGTACATATAAAATAATGTAAATTGCGTATCAATATGTTGAAAAATCAACAAAATACTCAATAAAATAATATATATTTGATTGAAAATAGATTTACAAAATACACATAACATAACTAAAATTTGTATTGAAATATATACAAAATACATAAAAATAATTTGAGTTTGTATGAAAATAGATATTCATAATAATATAAAAATAGGTAAATTTCTTTGAAATATATATACAAAATACCCATAAAATATTGTAAATTTGTGTCAGAATATATAAACAAATACATAAAATAACATAAATTTGTTTGAAAAATATATACAAAATACACATAGAATAATGTCAAATCGTATCAAATGAATGAGCAGAATATCAATAAATAACGTAAATTTGTATGAAAATAAAGATGCAAAATACCCATAAAATAAAGCATATTTTTAAAAATACATATACAAAATACACATAGAATAATTAAATTTGTATTAAAATTAATATACAAAATGCATATACAATAAGGTAAATTTGTATTGAAAATATGCAAAATACACACATAAAAGTGTAAATTTGTTTAAAAATCGATATACGAATACACATAATATAACGTAGATTTCTATAGAAAGATATATACAAAATACACATGAAATGATGTAAATACGTATAAAAATATATATACAAAATACACATTAAATAATTTAAATTCTCGTCAAAATAAATAAACAAAATATCAATAAAAGAATGTGTATTTGTATGAAAATAGATATACAAAATACTCATAAAATAACCTAAGTTTGTATAAAACTATATACAAAAATACACAAAAATAATTTAAATTTGTATGAAAATAAATATACAAAATACACATAAAATTATTTTGTATATCTATTTTATACAAATGTACGTTATTTTATGTGAATTTGTTTTCATTTCATACAAATTTACATTATTTATGTGTATTTTGTACATGTATTTAAATACAATTTAACTAATTATATATTTTATAAAATACATATACAAAATACACATAGATTTATCAATTTTGTATTATAATTAATATACAAAATTCAGATTCAATAATGTTGATTTATATTGAAATAATATGCAAAATACACATATAACAATGTATATTTGTTTCAAAATATATATACGAATACACATAAAATAACGCAGATTTCTATGAAATTTATATACAAAATACACTTGAAATAATGTAAATACATTAAAAAATATATATAAATACACATTAAATAATGTTAATTCGTGTCAAAATAAATAAACAAAATATCATGAAAGAATGTGTATTTGTATGAAAATAATATACAAAATACACATAAAATAACCTAAATTTGTATAAAACTATAAACAAAATACACAAAATAATTTAAACTTGTATGAAAATAAATATACAAAAAACATATAAAAATAGGTAAATTTGAATTGAAATACATATACAAAATACACATAAAATAATGTAAATTTGAATGAAAATATATAAACATATAGACTTAAAATAACGTAAATTTGTATCAAATATATATACAAAAAAACATTAAATAATGTAAATATGTATAAAAAATATATACAAAACACAAATAAAATAATGTAAAATCGTATCAAAATAAATACAGAAAATATTAATAAAATAATGTAAATTTGTATGAAAATTAAGATGCAAAATACCCATAAAATAACGCATTTTTTATAAAAATATATATACGAAAAAACATAAAATATTTGATTTTGTATTAAAATAAATAGATATACAAAATACACATAAAATAAGCTAAATTTGAATTGAAATATATATACAAAATACATAAAATAATGTAAATTTGTATCAAAATACCTATACAAATACACATATAATAACGTAAATTTGTATAAAAATATATAAACAAAATACACATTAAATAATGTAAATACGTATAAAAAATGTAAAAAATACACAAATAATCATGTAATTCGTATCAAAATAAATAGACAAAATACCAATAAAATAATGTAAATTTCTATGAGAAAACATATACAAAATACACATAAATAACGCAAATATCAATAAAATATATATAATATAATATATTTTTATACATATTTAAAATATTTAATGTATATTTTGTATATATATTTTATCCAAATTTACGTGATTTTATATGTATTTGTTTATATATTTTCATACAAATTTACATTATTTTATGTGAGTTTTGTATATGTATTTCAATACAAATTTGCCTAACTTTATGTGTATTTTGCATATCTATTTTCAAACAAATTTAAATTATTTTTGTGTATTTTTGTATATATTTTTATACAAATTCTAGTTATTTTATTTGTTTTTTGTATATATGTTTTCCTACAAATATACATTCTTTTATTGGACTTTTGTGTATTTAATTTTTTACGAATTTACATTATTTTATGTGTATTATATATATATATATTTTTTTCTACGTATTTAAACTATTTTATGTGTATTTTATATATACATTTTCATAAAAATTTACGTTATTTTATTGTGTGTATTCGTATATATTTTGAAACATTTTATACAAATTCATGTTGTTTTATGTGTATTTGTATATATATTTTCATACAAATTTATATTATTTTATGTGTATTCTTACATATATTTTATTACAAATTTACCTTATTTTATGTTTATTTTGTATATTTATTTAATTCAATTTTAAATTATTTAATGTGTATATTTGTATTTGTATTTAGGTTATTTTATGTGTGTCTTCTATATATATTTTCATTAAAATTACATTATTTTATTGTTATTTTCTTAATTTAACTCGATACGAATTTAGATTATTTCATAGGTATTTTGTATACATATTTTATACTCATTTACATTATCTAATGTGTGTTTTGTATATATTTTTATGCAAACTAATTTTATGTGCATTTTGTACATATATTTTTATAGAAACTTAAAACGTTATTTTATGTGTATTTTGTATATGTTTTCTCATACAAATTTACATTATTTAATTAGTTTTTTGTTTATTTATTTTGATACGAATGACTTGATTATTGGTGTATTTTGTAAATATTTTTTATACGTATTTACATTACTTAATGTGTATTTTGTTTATATATTTTTTTACAAATTTACGTTATTATATGTGTATTTGTTAAAAATATTTTGAAACGAATTTACTTTATTTTATGTATTTTGTATATATTTCAATTCAAATTTAGCTTATTTTGTGTGTATTTTGTATATCTATTTTCATGCAAATATAATTACTTCTGTATTTTGTATATAGTTTTATACAAATTTACGGTATTTTATGTGCATTTTGTATATTTATATTTATACAAATACACATTCTCTTATTGGTATTTTGTTTATTTATATTTATACGAATTTACATTATTTTATGTGTATTTTGTATACATTTCTGATTCGTATTTACTTAATTTTATTTGTATTTTGTATATATATATTTATAGAAATCTACGTTATTTTATGTGTATTCGTATATATATTTTGAAACAAATTTACATTGTTTTATATGTTTTTTGCATATCTATTTCAATACAAATTTACCTTATTGTATGTGCATTTTGTATATTTATTTTAATACAAATTCAAATATTTTATGTGTATTTTGGTATATATAATTTTATAAAAAATGCGTTATTTTATAGGTATTTTGCATCTTAGTTTTCATACAAATGTACATTATTTTATTAATATTCTGTGTATATATTTTGATACGATTCTATATTATACTATTTGTGTTTTGTATATATTTTTCATTATTTAATGTGTATTTTTTATATATATTTTATACAAATTAACGTCATTTTAAGTGTATTTGTTTATATAATTTCATTCAAATTTACATTATTTTAAGTGTATTTTGTATATGTATTTCAATACAAATTTACCTAATTTTATGTGTATTTTATATATTTATTTTCATACAAATTAAAATTATTTTTGTTTTTTTTGTATATACATATAGAGTAAATTTCTATGAAAATATATATCTAAAATACATATAAAACTATGTAAATAAGTATAAAAATATATATCAAATACACCTAAAAAAAAGAAAATTCGTATCAAATAAATAAACAAAAATCCGATAAAAGAACGTATATTTGTAGGAAAATAAATATACAAAATACACATAAAATTACGAAAATTTGAATAAAAATATATACAAAAAAACAAAAAAATAAATTTCAATTTATATGAAAATAGATATACAAAATACACATATAATTAGTTAAATTTGTATTTAAATACATGTACAAAATACACATAAAATAATGTAAATTTGTATGAAATGAAAACAAATTCACATAAAATAACGTACATTTGTATAAAATAGATATACAAAATATACATAGAATAATGTAAAATCGTATCAAAATAAATACACAGAATATCAATAAAATAATGTAATTTTGTATGAAAATAAAGATGCAAAATACCCATAAAATAAAGCATATTTTTTTTAAAATATATATGAATACATAGAATAATTAAATTGTATTAAAATTAATATACAAAATGCACGTACAATATGAAATTTGTATTGAAAATATACAAAATGCACATAAAACAATGTATATTTGTTTTAAAATATATACGAATACACATAAAATAACGTATATTTCTATAGAAATATATATAAAATATACACATGAAATGACGTAAATACGTACAAAAATATATATACACAATACACATTAAATAATATAAATTCGCATCAAAATAAATAAACAAAATATCAATAAAAGAATGTGTATTTGTATGAAAATAGATATACAAAATACACATAAAATATTGTAAATTTGTATAAAACTCTATTAAAAAATACACAAAATAATTTAAATTTGTATAAAAATATATATACAAAATACACATAAAACTAGTTAAATTTCTATTGAAATACATATACAAAATACACATAAAATAATGTAAATTTGAATGAAAATATATAAACAAATACACTTAAAATAACGTAAATTTGTATGAAATATATATAGAAAATACACATTAAATAATGTAAGTATGTATAAAAAAAAATATATACAAAACACAAATAGAATAATGTAAAATAGTATCAAAATAAATACACAGAATATTAATAAAATAATGTAAATTTGTATGAAAATAAAGATGCAAAATACCCATAAAAAAAATACATACACCAAAATAATAAAATATTTAGATTTGTATTACAATAAATATACAAAATGCACATACAATAAGGTAAATTTGTATTGAAATAGATATGCTAAATACATATAAAACAATGTAGATTTGCTTCAAAATATATATACGAATACACATAAAATAACGTAGATTATTATAAAAATATATATTCAAAACACACATTAAATGAAGTAAATACGGATAAGAAAATTTATACAAAATACACATAAAATAATGTAATTTCTGTTCAAAAATAAATAAACAAATACCAATAAAAGAATGTATTTGTATAAATATAAATATACAAAATACATAAAATAACGTAAATTGTATAAAACTATATACAAAATAAACAAAATAATTAAATTTGTATGAAAATAGATATAAATACAATAAAATAAGCTAAATTTGAATTGAAATATATAAAAATAAAATATAAAATAATTTAAATTTTTATAAAAATATATATACAAAATACACATATAATAAAATTTGTATTAAAATTAATATACAAAATACGTATATAATAATAGTAAATTTGTATTGAAAAATATGCAACATACGTTTACTCATACAAATTTATATTATTTTATTGGTATTTTGTTTATTTATAATTACATGATTATATGTATTTTGTATATTACAAACATAAAATAATGTAAATTTGTAAAAAATATATACAAAATACACATAAAATAATGTCAATTTGTATAAAATATATATACAAATACATAAATATATAATTTGTATAAAAATATATAAAATAAATATTAAATAATGTAAAGCATATATATATACAAATACAGATACAAAATACATCGAATAATTAAATTTGTATTAAAATTAATATACAAATGCGTATATAATAAGGTAAATTTGTATTGAAAAATATGCAACATACACGTTTACTCATACAAATTTATATTATTTTATTGGTATTTTGTTTATTTATTTTGATACGAATTACATGATTATATGTGTATTTTGTACATATTTTTTATACGTATTTACATTATTTAATGTGTATTTATTTATATATTTTCATACAAATTTACGTTATTATATGTGTATTTGAATAAAGATTTTGATACAAATTTACTTTATTTCATGTATTTTGTATATATTTCAATTCAAATTTAGCTTATTTTGTGTGTATTTTGTATATATTTTCATACAAATTTAATTACTTCTGTGTATTTTTGTATATAGTTTTATATAAATTTACGTTATTTTATGTGTATTTTGTATATTTATATTTATACAAATACACATTCTTTTATTGGTATTTTGTTTATTTATTTTGATACGAATTTACATTATTTTATGTATTTTGTATACATTTTTTTATACGTATTTACTTCATTTTATGTGTATTTTGTATATATTTTTATAGAAATCTACGTTATTTTATGTGTATTCGTATATATATTTTGAAACAAATTTACATTGTTTTATATGTATTTTGCATATCTATTTCAATACAAATTTACCTTATTGTATGTGTTTTTGTATATTTATTTTAATACAAATTTAATTTTTTGATGTGTATTTTGGTATATATATTTTATAAAAAAAAAATGCGTTATTTTATGGGTATTTTGCTTCTTTATTTTCATACAAATTTACATTATTTTATTAATATTCTGTGTATTTATTTTGATACGATTTTACATTATTCTATTTGTGTTTTGTACATATTTTTTTATACAAATTTACGTTATTTTAAGTGTATTTGTTTATGTATTTTCATTCAAATTTACATTATTTTATGTGTATTTTGTGTATGTATTTCAATACAAATTTACCTAATTTTATGTGTATTTTGTATATTTATTTTCATACAAATTTAAAATATTTTTGTGTATTTTTGTATATAGTTTGATACAAATTTAGGTTATTTTATGTGTATTTTGTATATCTATTTTCATACAAATACACATTCTTTTATTGATATTTTGTTTATTTATTTTGACGAATTTACATTATTTAATGTGTATTTTGTATATATATTTTTATACGTATTTACATCATTTCATGTGTATTTTGTATAGTTTTAAACAAATTTATATTATTTAATGTGTATTTTGTATATATATATTTATACAAATACACATTCTTTATTGGTATTTTGTTTATTTATTTTGATACTAATTTACATTATTTTATGTGTATTTTGTATACATTTTTATACGTATTTACTTAATTTTATGTGTATTTTGTATATATATTTTTATAGAAATCTACCTTATTTCATGTGTATTCGTATATATATTTTGAAACAAATTTACATTGTTTATATGTATTTTGCATATCTATTTTTGTGTATTCTGTATTTATTTTTGTTATACATAGAATAATGTAAAATCGTATCAAAATAGGTACACAGAATATCAATAAAATAATTTAAATTTGTATGAAAATAAAGATGCAAAATACCCATAAGATAAAGCATTTTTTTAAAATACATATACAAAAATACACATAGAATAATTAAATTTGTAGTAAAATTAATATACAAAATGCACACATACAAAAAGGTAAATTTGTATTGAAAAAAACGCAAAATACAAATAAAACAGTGTAAATTTGTTTCAAAATATATATACGAATACACATAAAATAACGTAGATTTCTATAGAAATATATATACAAAATACACATGAAATTATGTAAATACGTATAAAAATATATATATAAAATACATATTAAGTAATGTAAATTCGTGACAAAATAAATAAACAAAATATCATGAAAAGAATGTATTTGTATGAAAATAAATAATGATAATAAATTTGTATGTAATATATATGCAAGATAAACATTAAATAATGTAAATATGTATAAAAAAAAATATATACAAAAACAAATAGAATAATGTAAAATCGTATCAAAATAAATACACCGAATATTAATAAAATAATGTAAATTTGTATGAAAATAAAGATGCAAAATTCCCATCAAATAGCGCATTTCTTATAAAATATATATACAAAATACACCTAAAATATTTAAAATTGTATTGAAATAAATATACAAAATGCACATACAATAAGGTAAACTTCTGTTGAAAGAGATATGCAAAAATACATATAAAAATTGTAAATTTGTTTCAAAATATATATACGAATACACATAAAATAACGTAGATTTCTATAAATATATATATACAAAATACACATAAAACTAGGTAAATACGTATAAAAAAATGTAAACAAATACACATAAAATAATATAAATTCGAAACAAAATAAAAAAACAAAATACCAATAAAAGAATGTGTATTTGTTCTGTGTATTTTTGTATATAGTTTTATACAAATTTACGATATTTTATGTGTATTTTGTATATTTATATTTATACAAATACACATTCTTTTACTGGTATTTTGTTTATTTATTTTGATACGATTTTTATGTGTATTTTGTATTCATTTTTTAATACGTATTTACTTCATTTTATGTGTATTTTGTATATATTTTTATAGAAATCAACGTTATTTTATGTGTATTCGTATATATATTTTGAAACAAATTTACATTGTTTTATATGTATTTTGCATATCTATTTCAATACAAATTTACCTTACAGTATGTGCATTTTTTATATTTATTTTAATACAAATTTTAATATTTTATGTGTATTTTGGTATATATTTTTATAAAAAATGCGTTATTTTATGGCTATTTTGCATCTTTATTTTCATACAAATTTACATTATTTAATTAATATTCTGTGTATTTATTTTGATACGATTTTACATTATTCTATTTGTGTTTTGTATATATTTTTTATACATATTTACATTATTTAATTAGTATTTTGTATATATATTTGATACAAATTTACGTTATTTTAAGTGTATATGTTTATATATTTTCATTCAAATTTCCATTATTTTATGTGTATTTTGTATATGTATTTCAATACAAATTTACCTAATTTTATGTGTATTTTGTATATTTATTTTCATACAAATTTAAATTATTTTTGTGAATTTTTTATATAGTTTTATACAAACTTAGGTTACTTTATGAGTATTTTGTATATCTATTTTCATACAAATACACATTCTTTTATTGATATTTTGTCTATTTATTTGAGAGAATTTAAATTATATTTAATGTATTTTGTATATATATATTTTTATACGTATTTACATCATTTCATGTGTATTTTGTATATATATTTCTATAGAAATCTACGTTATTTTATGTGTATTCGTATATAGATTTTTTAACAAATTAACGCTTTAATGTGCTTTTTGTATATTTTTTCAATACAAATCTACCTTATTGTACGTGCATTTTGTATATTAATTTTAATACAAATTTAATTATTCCATGTGTATTTTTGTATATGTATTTAAAAAAAAAATATGCTTTATTTTATGGGTATTTTGCATCTTTATTTTCATACAAAATTACATTATTTTATTGATGTTCTGTGTATTTATTTTGATACGATTTTACATTATTCTATATGTATTTTGTATATATTTTTCATTTAATTTAGCTTATTGTATGTGTATTTTGTATATCTATTTATTTTAATACAAAATCAAATTTTTTATGTTTTTTCGTATATATATTTTTATAAAAAATGCGTTTTTTTTTGGGTATTTTGCATCTTCATTTTCATACAAATTTACATTATTTTATTAATATTTTCTGTATTTATTTTGATACGATTTTACATTATTATATTTGTGTTTTGTATATATATTTTTTTATACATATTTACATTATTTAATGTGTTTTTTGTATATATATTTGATACAAATTTACGTTATTTTAATTCTATATGTTTATATACTTTCATTCAAATTTACATTATTTTATGTGTATTTTGTATATGTATTTCAATACAAATTTACCTAATTTTATATGTTTTTTGTATATTTATTTTCATACAAGTTTAATTTATTTTTGTGTATTTTTGTTTATAGTTTTATACAAATTTAGGTTATTTTATGTGTATTTTGTATATCTATTTTCATACAAATACACATTCTTTTCATGATATTTTGTTTATTTATTTTGACACGAATTAACATTATTTAATGTGTATTTTGTATATATATTTTATACGTATTTACATTATTTCAAGTGTATTTTGTATATATATTTCTATAGAAATCTGCGTTATTTTATGTGTATTCGTATATATATTTTGAAACAAATTTACATTGTTTTATGTGTATTTTGCATATTTTTCAATACAAATTTACCTTATTGTATGTGCATTTTGTATATTAATTTTAATACAAATTTGATTAATCTATGTGTATTTTTGTATATGTATTTTTATAAAAATATGCTTTATTTTATGGGTATTTTGCATCTTTATTTTCATACAAATTTACATTATTTTATTGATATTCTGTGTATTTATTTTAATATGATTTTACATTATTCTATGTGTATTTTGTATATATATTTTATATAAAATGTATTTGTTTTCATTTCATACAAATCTACATTATTTTATGTATTTTTTGTACATGTATACACATAAAATATTTAAATTTGTATTGAAATAAATATACAAAATGCACATACAATAAGGTAAACTTCTATTGAAAGAGATATGCAAAAATACATATAAAACAATGTAAATTTGTTTCAAAATATATATACGAATACACATAAAATAACGTAGATTTCTATAAAAATATATATACAAAATACACATAAAATTAAGTAAATACGTATAAAAAAAATGTAAACAAAATACACATAAAATAATGTAAACTCGAAACAAAATAAATAAAAGAATGTGTATTTGTATAAATATAAATGTACAAAATACACATACAAATAAACATAAAATAAGGTAAATTTGTAATGAAATATATGTACAAAATACACATAAAATAATGTAAATTTATATGAAAATATATATACAAATACACATAAAATACCATGAATTTGTATAAAATTATATATTCAAAATAAATATTAAATAATGTAAATGCGTATAAAAATATATATACAAAGTACATATAAAATAATGTAAATTCGTATCAATATAAATCAACAAAATACCAATAAAATAATATATATTTGAATGAAAATAGATTTACAAAATACACATAACATAACTAAAATTTGTATTGAAATATATACAAAAATACATAAAAATAATTTGAGTTTGAATGAAAATAGATATTCAAAATACATATAAAACTAGGTAAATTTCTTTTGAAATATATATACAAAATACCCATAAAATATTGTAAATTTGTGTCAAAATATATAAACAAATACACATAAAATAACTTAAAATAACGTAAATATGTATCAAATATATATACAAAAAACACATTAAATAATGTAAATATGTATAAAAATATATACAAAACATAAATTAAATAATGTAAAATCGTATCAAAATAAATATAGAAAATATTAATAAAATAATGTAAATTTGAATGAAAATTAAGATACAAAATACCCATAAAATAACACATTTTATAAAAATATATATACGAAAAACACAAAATATTAGATTTTGTATTAAAATAAATATATATACATTCTTTTATTGGTATTTTGTTTATTTTTTTTGTTTCTAATTTACTTTATTTTATGTTTATTTTGTTTACATTTTTTTATACGTATTTACTTAATTTTATGTGTATTTTGTATATATATATTTTTATAGAAATCTACGTTGTTTTATGTGTATTCGTATATATATTTTGAAACAAATTTACATTGTTTTATATGTATTTTTGCATATCTCTTTCAATAGAAGTTTACCTTATTGTATGTGCATTTTGTATATTTATTTCAATACAAATTTAAATATTTTATGTGTATTTTGGTATATATATTTTTATAAGAAATGAGCTATTTGATGGGAGTTTTGCATCTTTATTTTCATACAAATTTACATTATTTTATTAATATACAGTGTATTTATTTTGATACGATTTCACATTATTCTATTTGTTTTTTGTATATATATTTTTTTATACATATTTACATTATTTAAATGTATCTTGCATATATATTACATACAAATTTATTATCTATTATTTATTTTCATACAAATACACATTCTTTTCATGATATTTTGTTTATTTATTTTGTCACGAATTTACATTACTTAATATGTATTTTATATATATATTTTTATACGTATTTACATAATTTCATGTGTATTTTGTATATATATTTCTATAGAAATCTACGTTATTTTATGTGTATTCGTATATATATTTTGAAACAAATTTACACTGTTTTATTTGTATTTTGCGTTTTTTTCAATACAAATTTACCTTATTGTATGTGTGCATTTTGTATATTAATTTTAATACAAATTTAATTATTCTATGTGTATTTTTTATACGTATTTAAAAAAAATGCTTTATCTTATGGGTATTTTGCATCTTTATTTTCATACAAATTTAAATTATTTTATTAATATTCCGTGTACTTATTTTGATACGATTTTACATTATTCTATGTATAACAAAATAAATACAGAATACACAAAAATAGATATGCAAAATACATATAAACAATGTAAATTTGTTTCAAAATATATATACGAATACACATGAAATAAGGTAGATTTCTATAAAAATATATATACAAAATACACATAAAATTAAGTAAATACGTATAAAAAATGTATACAAAATACACATAAAATAATGTAAATTAGTATCAAAATAAATAAACAAAATACCAATAAAAGAATGTGTATTTGTATAAATATATATATACAAAATACACATTAAATAATATAAATTTGTTTAAAACTATACAAAATACACATGAAATGATGTAAATACGTATAAAAATATATATACAAAATACACATTAAATAATGTAAATTCGCGTCAAAATAAATAAACAAAATATCAGTAAAAGAATGTGTATTTGTATGAAAATAGATATACAAAATACACATAAAATAACCTAAATTTGTATCAAACTATATACAAAAATACACAAAAATATTTTAAATTTGTATGAAAATAAATATACAAAATACACATAAAATTAGGTAAATTTGTATTGAAATACATACACAAAATACACATAAAATAATGTAAATTTGAATGAAAATACATAAACAAATACACTTAAAATAACGTAAATTTGTATAAAAAAAATATGTACAAAACACAAATAGAATAATGTAAAATCGTATCAAAATAAATACACAGAATATTAATAAAATAATGTAAATTTGTATGAAAATAAAGAAGCAAAATACCCATAAAATAACGCATTTTTTTTTATAAAATATATATACCAAAATACACATCAAAAAATTAAATTTGTATTAAAATAAATATACAAAAAACACATACAATAAGGTAAATTTGTATTGAAATAGATATGCAAAATACATATAAAACAATGTAAATTTGTTTCAAAATATATATACGAATACACATAAAATAACGTAGATTTCTATAAAAATATATATACAAAATACACATAAAATGAAGTAAATACGTATAAAAAATGTATACAAAATACACATAAAATAATGTAAATTCGTATCAAAATAAATAAACAAAATACCAATAAAAGAATGTGTATTTGTATGAATATAAATATACAAAATACACATAAAATAACGTAAATTTATATAAAACTATATACAAAATATATACAAAATACACACGAAATAAGCTAAATTTGAATTGAAATATATATACAAAATACATGAAATAAAGTAAATTTGTATCAAAATATTTATACAAATACACATATAATAACGTAAATTTGTATGAAAATATATAAACAAAATACACATTAAATAATGTAAATACGTATAAAAAAATATGTACAAAATACACATATAATCATGTAATTCGTATCAAAATAAATAAACAAAATACCAATAAAATAATATAAATTTGTATGAGTAAACGTGTATGTTGCATATTTTTTCAATACAAATTTACCTTATTATATACGCATTTTGTATATTAATTTTAATACAAATTTAATTATTCGATGTGATTTTTTTATCTGTATATTTATAAACATATGCTTATTTTTTGGGTATTTTGCATCTTTATTTTCATACAAATTTACATTATTTTATTGATATTCTGCTCATTCATTTGATACGAATTGACATTATTCTATGTGTATTTTGTATATATTTTTCATACAAATTTACGTTATTTTATGTTTAAAAATATGTACAAAATACACATATAATCATGTAATTCGTATCAAAATAAATAAACAAAATACCAATAAAATAATATAAATTTGTATGAGTAAACGTGTATGTTGCATATTTTTTCAATACAAATTTACCTTATTATATACGCATTTTGTATATTAATTTTAATACAAATTTAATTATTCGATGTGTATTTTTGTATCTGTATTTTTATAAACATATGCTTTATTTTTGGGGTATTTTGCATCTTTATTTTCATACAAATTTACATTATTTTATTGATATTCTGCTCATTCATTTTGATACGAATTGACATTATTCTATGTGTATTTTGTATATATTTTTCATACAAATTTACGTTATTTTATGTGTATTTGTTTATATATTTTGACACAAATTTACAATATTTTATGGGTATTTTGTATATACATTTCAAAAGAAATTTACCTAGTTTTATGTGTATTTTGTATATCTATTTTCATACAAACTCAAATTATTTCTATGTATTTTTGTATATATTTTAATACAAATTTTAGTTATGTTATGTGTATTTTGTAAATTTATTTTCATTCAAATATATATTATTTTATTGGTGTTTTGTTGATTTATATTGATACGAATTTACATTATTTTATATGTACTTTGTATATATATTTTATACGCTTTACATTATTTAATATTTATTTTGAATATATATTTTATACAAATTCATGGTATTTTATGTGTATTTGTATATATATTTTATATAAATTTACATTATTTTATGTGTATTTTGTACATATATTTTTACAAATCTACCTTATTTTATGTTTATTTTGTATGTGTATTTTGTATATTTATATTTTTCCAAATACACATTCTTTTATTGGTATTTTGTTTATTTATTTTAATTCGAATTTACATTATTTTATGTGTATTTTGTATACATTTTTTTATACGTATTTACTTAATTTTATGTGTATTTTGTATATATATTTTATAGAAATCTACGTTTTTTTATTTGTATTCGTATATATATTTTGAAACAAATTTACATTGTTTTATATGTATTTTGCATATCTCTTTCAATACAAATTTACCTTATTGTATGTGCATTGTATATATTTATTTCAATGCAAATTTAAATATTTTATGTGTATTTTGGTATATATATTTTATAAGATTACGAAAATTTGAATAAAAAATATACAAAAAACAAAAAATAATTTTCAATTTGTATGAAAATAGATATACAAAATACACATATTATAATTAGTTAAATTTGTATTTAAATACATGTACAAAATACACATAAAATAATGTAAATTTGTATGAAATGAAAACAAATTCACATAAAATTTCAAAATAAATAAACAAAATATCAATAAAAGAATGTGTATTTGTATGAAAATAGATATACAAAATACACATAAAATAACCTAAATTTGTATAAAACTATATACAAAATACACAAAATAATTTAAATTCGTTTGAAAAGAAATATACAAAATACACATAAAATAGGTAAATTTGTATTGAAATACATATACAAAATACACATCAAATAATGTAAATTTGAATGAAAATATATAAACAAATACACTTAAAATAACGTAAATTTGTATAAAATATATATGCAAGATACATTAAATAATGTAAATGTGTATAAAAAAATATATACAAAAAACAAATAGAATAATGTAAAATCGTATCAAAATAAATACACAGAATATCAATAAAATAATGTAAATTTGTATGAAAATAAAGATGCAAAATTCCCAAAAATTATCGCATTTTTTATAAAAATATATTTACCAAAATACACATAAAATATTTAAATTTGTATTGAAATAATTATACAAAATGCATATACAGTAAGGTAAATTTGTATTGAAAGAGATATTCAAAAATACATATAAAATAATGTAAATCTGTTTCAAAATATATACGAATACACATAAAATAAAGTAGATTTCTATAGAAATATATATACAAAATACATATGAAATTATGTAAATACGTATAAAAATATATATACAAAATACATATCAAATAATGTAAATTCGTTTCAAAATAAATAAACAAAATATCATGAAAAGAATGTGTATTTGTATGAAAATATAAATATACAATATACACATTAAATAATGTAAATATGTATAAAAAGTATATACAAAACAAACAGAATAATGACATCGTATCAAAAAATAAAATACCGAATATTAATAAAATAATGTAAATTTGTATGAAAATAAAGATGCAAAATTCATAAAAAATAGCATTTCTTATAAAAATATATATACAAAATACACATAAAATATTTAAATTTGCATTGAAATAAATATACAAAATGCACATACAATAATGTAAATTTGTTTCAAAATATATATACAATACAAATAAAACGTAGATTTCTATAAAAATATATATACAAAATACACATAAAATTAAGTAAATACGTATAAAAAATGTATACAAAATACACATCAAATAATGTAAATTGATTTAAAATAAATAAACAAAATACCAATAAAAGAATGTGTATTTGGATAAATATAAATATACAAAATACATATAAAATAAACATTAAATTTGTAATAAAATATGTACAAAATACACATAAAACAATGTAAATTTATATGAAAATATATACAAATACACATAAAATACCATGAATTTGTATAAAAATATATATTCAAAATAAATATTAAATAATGTAAAAGCGTATAAAATATATATACAAAGTACATATAAAATAATGTAAATTCGTATCAATATAAATCAACAAAACACCAATATATATATATATATATATATATATATATATATATATATATATATATATATATATATATATATATATATATATATATATATATATATATATATATATATATATATATATATATATATATATATATATATTTATATATATATATATATATATATATATATATATATATATATATATATATATATATATATATATATATATATAGAAATAATTTGATAAAAATATAATGTATATATTTTGTAAATTATATATACAAAATGCGTACATAAAATATTGTAAATTTGTATGAAAAATATATAACGTTTTCATACAAAATATATAGAATATTTTATTCGTATTTTGTTTAAATATATAAACAAAATACATGCATATTATATGTGTATGAAAATTATATACAAATTTACAATAATATAATTTGTATTTTTATATATATTTTATACAAATTTACGTTATTATAAATTTGTATATAACATATTTTGATACAAATTTATATTATTTTATATGTATTTTGTTTATTTATTTCAATACAAATTACATGATTATATGTGTATTTTGTACATTTATTATACGTATTTACATTATTTAATGTGTATTTTGTTTATATATTTTCATACAAATTTACGTTATTATATGTAATTTTGTATAAATATTTTGATACAAATTTACATTATTTCATGTATTTTGTATATATATTTCAATTCAATTTAGCTTATTTTATGTGTATTTTGTATATATTTTCATCAAATTTAATAACTTCTGTGTATTTATGTATATATTTTATATATATTTACGTTATTTATATATTTATATTTATACAAATACATATTCTTTATATATATATATATTTATTTATTTTGATACATATTTATATATATATATATATGTATATATATATATATATATATATATATATATATATATATATATATATATATATATATTTATAGAAATCTACGTTATTTTATGTGTATTCGTATACATATTTTGAAACAAATTTACATTGCTTTATATGTATTTTGCGTATCTATTTCAATACAAATTTACCTTATTGTAAGTGTTTTTTATATATTTATTTTAATACAAATCTTATTTTTTTATGTGTATTTTGGTATGTATATTTTTATAAATTAAAAAAATGCGTTATTTTACGGGTATTTTGCCTCTTTATTTTCATACAAATTTACATTATTTTATTAATATTCTGTGTATTTATTTTGATACGATTTTACATTATTCTATTTGTGTTTTGTATATATTTTTTTATCCAAATTTACGTTATTTTAAGTGTATTTGTTTATGTATTTTTATTCAAATTTACATTATTTTATGTGTATTTTGTATATGTATTTCCATACAAATTTACCTAATTTTGTGTATTTTGTATATTTATTTTCATACAAATTTAAAATATTTTTGTGTATTTTTGTATATAGTTTGATACAAATTTAGGTTATTTTATGTGTTTTTTGAATATCTATTAAATATATATACAAAATACATATGAAATTATGTAAATACGTATAAAAATATATATACAAAATACATATCAAATAATGTAAATTCGTGTCAAAATAAATAAACAAAATATCATGAAAAGAATGTGTATTTGTATGAAAATAGATAATAGATAATAAATTTGTATAAAATATATATGCAAGATACACATTAAATAATGTAAATATGTATAAAAAAGTATATACAAAAAACAAATAGAATAATGTAAAATCGTATCAAAATAAATACACCGAATATTAATAAAATAATGTAAATTTGTATGAAAATAAAGATGCAAAATTCCCATAAAATAGCGCATTTCTTATAAAAATATATACCAATTTACACATAAAATTTTTAAATTTGTATTGGAATAAATATACAAAATGCATATACAATAAGGTAAATTTGTATTGAAAGAGATATGCAAAAATACATATAAAACAATGTAAATTTGTTTCAAAATATATATATACGAATACAAATAAAAAAACGTAGATTTCTATAAAAATATATATACAAAATACACATAAAATTAAGTAAATACGTATAAAAAAATGTATTCAAAATACATATAAAATAATGTAAATTCGAATTAAAATAAATAAACAAAATACCAATAAAAGAATGTGTATTTGGATAAATATGAATATACAAAATACACATACAAAATAAACATAAAATAAGGTAGATTTGTAATAAAATATATCTTCAAAATACACATACAATAATGTAAATTCATATGAAAATATATATACAAATACACATAAAATACCATGAATTTGTATAAAAATTATATTAAAAATAAATATTAAATAATGTAAGAGCGTACAAAAATATATATTCAAAGTACATATAAAATGAAAATTAAGATGCAAAATACCTATAAAATAACGCATTTTTTTATAAAATTATTGATACCAAAATACACATAAAATATTTGAACTTGTATTAAAATAAATATACAAAATGCACAAACAATAAGGTAAATTTGTATTGAAATAGATATGGAAAATACATATAAAATAATGTAAATTTGTTTCAAAATATATTTACGAATACACATAAAATAACGTAGATTTCTTTAAAAATACATATACAAAATACACATAAAATTAAGTAAATACGTATAAAAAAATGTATACAAAATACACATAAAATAATGTAAATTCGTATAAATGTAAATAAACAATATACCAATAAAAGAATGTGTATTTGTATAAATATAAATATACAAAAAGCACATAAAATAATGTAAATTTATATAAAACTATATACATAAAATAACGCAAATTTCTATAAAATTATATGTACAAAAATGAACATTAGATAAATTTGCATAAAAATATATATACAAAACACACATTAGATAATGTAAATGAGTATAAAAATATGTATACAAAATACCTATAAAATAATCTAAATTCGTATCGAATTAAATTAAGAAATACCAATATAATAATGTAATTTTGGATGAAAATATATATACAAAATACACATAAAATAACCTAAATACAAATACAAATATACACATAAAATAATTTAAAATTGAATGAAATAAATATACAAAATAAACATAAAATAAGGTAAATTTGTAATGAAATATATGAAAAAATACACATAAAATAATATAAATTTCTATGAAAATATATATACAAATACACATTAAATAACATGAATTTGTATAAAATATGTATCAAAATATATACTTATACACACAATAAAATAACGTAATTTTTTTATGAAAATGTATATACAAAATACACATAAAATAATTTAAATACGTAGAAAAATATATATACAAATACACATAAAATAATGTAAATATGTATGAAAATATAAACAAATACACATAAAATAATGTAAATTTGGATAAAAAATATATACAAAATTAACATTAAATAATGTAAATATATATATAAAAAAATATATACAAAAAACACATAGAATAATGTTAAATCGTATCAAAATAAATAAAGAGAATATCAATAAAATAATGTAAATTTGTATGAAAATAAAGATGCAAAATATCCATATAATATCGCATATTTGCATAAAAATATATATACAAAAATACATATAAAATAATTAAATTTGTATTAAAATAAATATACAAAATGCACGTACAATAAAGTAAATTTATATTGAAATAGATATGCAAAATACACATTAATAATGTAAATTTGTATCAAAATATATATACGAATACTCATAAAATAGAGTAAATTTCTATGAAAATATACATACAAAATAGATATACAAAATACACATATAACTAGTTAAATTTGTATTTAAATACATGTACAAAAAACACATAAAATAATGTAGATTTGTATGAAATGAAAACAAATACATTTTATATAAAATATATATACAAAATACACATAGAATAATGTAAAATCATATCAAAATAAATACACAGAATATCAATAAAATAATGTAAATTTTTATAAAAATAAAGATGCAAAATACCCATAAAATAAAGCATATTTTTATAAAAATACATATACAAAAATACACATAGATTAATCAAATTTGTATTAAAATTAATATACAAAATGCACATACAATAAGGTAAATTTGTATTAAAAAAATATGCAAAATACACATAAAACAATGTAAATTTGTTTCAAAATATATATACGAATACACATAAAATAACGCAGATTTCTATAGAAATATATATTCAAAATACACTTGAAATAATGTAAATGCGTATAAAAATATATATACAAAATACACATTAAATAATGTTAATTCTTGTCAAAATAAATAAACAAAATATCATGAAGAGAATGTGTATTTGTATGAAAATAGATATACAAAATACACATAAAATAACCTAAATTTGTATAAAACTATATACAAAAATACACAAAAATAATTTAAACTTGTATGAAAATAAATATACAAAAAACATATAAAATTAGGTAAATTTGTATTGAAATACATATACAAAATACACATAAAATAATGGAAGTTTGAATGAAAATATATAAACATATACACTTAAAATAACGTAAATTTGTATCAAATATATATACAAAATACTAATTAAATAATGTAAATATGTATAAAAAAATATATTCAAAACACAAATAAAATAATGTAAAATCGTATCAAAATAAATACACAGAATATTAATAAAATAATGTAAATTTGTATGAAAATAAAGATGCAAAATAGCCATAAAATAACGCATTTTTTATAAAAATATATATACCAAAATACACATAAAATATTAAAATTTGTATTAAAATAAATATAAAAAATGCACATACTGTAAGGTAAATTTGTATTGAAATATATATGCAAAATACATATAAAACAATGTAAATTTGTTTCAAAATATATATACGAATACACATAAAATAACGTTGATTTCTATAAAAATATATACAAAATACACATAAAATGAAGTAAATACGTATAAAAAAATGAATACAAAATACACATAAAAATCGTATCAAAATAAATAAACAAAATACTAGTAAAAGAAAGTGTATTTGTATAAATATAAATATACAAAATTCACATAAAATATCGTAAATTTGTATAAAACTATATACAAAAACACACAGAAGTTATTAAATTTGTATGAAAATATATATACAAAATACAGCTAAAATAAGCTAAATTTAAATTGAAATGTACATACAAAATACATAAAATAATGTAAATCTGTATCAAAATATTTATACAAATACATATAATAACGTAGATTTGTTTATAAATATATAAACAAAATACACATTAAGTAATGTAAATACGTATAAAAAATATGTACAAAATACACATATAATCATGTAATTCGTATCAAAATAAATAAACAAAATAGCAATAAAATAATGTAAATTTGTATGAGAAAACATATACAAATAACGCAAATTTCTATAAAAATATATCTACAAAAATGCACATAAAATAAAGTAAATTAGCATAAAAATATATATACAAAACACACACTAAATAAAGTAAATGCGTACATAAAATAACCTAAATTTGTATAAAACTATATACAAAAATACACAAAAATAATTTAAATTTGTTTGAAAAGAAATATACAAAATACACATAAAATTAGGTAAATTTGTATGAAATACATATACAAAATACACATCAAATAATGTAAATTTGAATGAAAATATATAAACAAATACACTTAAAATAACGTAAATTTGTATAAAATATGTATGCAAGATACACATTAAATAATGTAAATGTGTATAAAAAAATATATACAAAAAACAAATAGAATAATGTAAAATCGTATCAAAATAAATACACAGAATATCAATAAAATAATGTAAATTTGTATGAAAATATAGATACAAAATTCCCAAAAATTATCGCATTTTTTATTTAAATATATTTACCAAAATACACATAAAATATTTAAATTTGTATTGAAATAAATATACAAAATGCATATACAGTAAGGTAAATTTGTATTGAAAGAGATATTCAAAAATACATATAAAACAATGTAAATTTGTTTCAAAATATATATACGAATACACATAAAATAAAGTAGATTTCTATAGAAATATATATACAAAATACATATGAAATTATGTAAATACGTATAAAAATATATATACAAAATACATATCAAATAATGTAAATTCGTGTCAAAATAAATAAACAAAATATCATGAAAAGAATGTGTATTTGTATGAAAATAGATAATAGATAATAAATTTGTATAAAATATATATGCAAGATACACATTAAATAATGTAAATATGTATAAAAAAGTATATACAAAAAACAAATAGGATAACGTAACATCGTATCAAAATAAATACACCGAATATTAATAAAATAATGTAAATTTGTATGAAAATAAAGATGCAAAATTCCCATAAAATAGCGCATTTCTTATAAAAATATATATACCAAAATACACATAAAATATTTAAATTTGTATTGAAATAAATATACAAAATGCACATACAATAAGGTAAATTTGTATTGAAAGAGATATGCAAAAATACATATAAAACAATGTAAATTTGTTTCAAAATATATATACGAATAAATTTATAAATACGTAGATTTCTAAAATTATATATATACAAAATACACATAATATTAAGTATATACGTATTAAAAAATGTATACAAAATACTCATAAAATAATGTAAATTCGAATAAAAATAAATGTAAATTTGAATTAAAATATAAAACAAATACACTTAAAATAACGTAAATTTGTATAAAATATATATGCAAGATACACATTAAATAATGTAATTGTGTATAAAAATATATACAAAAAACAAATAGAATAATGTAAAATCGTATCAAAATAAATACACAGAATATCAATAAAATAATGTAAATTTGTATGAAAATAAAGATGCAAAATTCCCAAAAATTTTCGCATTTTTTATAAGATATATATACCAAAATACACATAAAATATTTAAATTTGTATTGAAATAAATATACAAAATGCATATACAGTAAGGTAAATTTGTATTAAAAGAGATATTCAAAAATACATATAAAACAATGTAAATTTGTTTCAAAATATATATACGAATACACATAAAATAAAGTAGATTTCTATTGAAATATATATACAAAATATATATGAAATTATGTAAATACGTATAAAAATATATATACAAAATACATATCAAATAATGTAAATTTTTGTATATGTATTTTTATAAAAATATGCTTTATTTTATGGGTATTTTGCATCTTTATTTTCATACAAATTTAAGCTTATTTTATCTGTATTTTGTATATCTATTTTCATACGAATTTAATTACTTCTGTGTATTTTTGTTTATAGTTTTATACAAATTTACGTTATTTTATGTGTATTTTGTATATTTATATTTATACAAATACACATTCTTTTATTGGTATTTTGTTTATTTATTTTGATACGAATTTACATTATTTTATGTGTATTTTGTATACATTTTTTTATACTTATTTACTTCATTTTACGTGTATTTTGTATATATATTTTTATACAAATCTACGTTATTTTATGTGTATTCGTATATATATTTTGAAACAAATTTACATTGTTTTATATGTATTTTGCATATCTATTTCAATACAGATTTACCTTATTGTATGTGTATTTCGTATATATATTTTAATGCAAATAAATTTTTTTGTGTATTTTTGTATATATATTTTTAAAAAAATGCGTTATTTTATGGGAATTTTGCTTCTTTATTTTCATACAAATTTACATTATTTTATCAATATTCTGTGTATTTATTTTGATACGATTTTACATTATTCTATTTGTGTTTTGTATTTATTTTTTTATACAAATTTACGTTATTTTAAGTATATTTGTTTATGTATTTTCATTCAAATTTACATTATTTTATGTGTATTTTGTATATGTATTTCAATACAAATTTACCTATTTTTATATGTTTTTTGTATATTTATTTTCATACAAGTTTAAATTATTTTTGTGTATTTTTGTATATAGTTTTATACAAATTTAGGTTATTTTATGTGTATTTTGTATATCTATTTTCATACAAATACACATTCTTTTCATGATATTTTGTTTATTTACTTTGACACGAATTAACATTATTTAATGTGTATTTTGTATATATATTTTTATACGTATATATTATTTCAAGTGTATTTTGTATATATTTCTATAGAAATCTGCGTTATTTTATGTGTATTCGTATATATTTTGAAACAAATTTACATTGTTTTATGTGTATTTTGCATATTTTTTAAATACAAATTTACCTTATTGTATGTGCATTTTGTATATTAATTTTAATACAAATTTGATTAATCTATGTGTATTTTTGTATATGTATTTTAAAAAAATATGCTTTATTTTATGGGTATTTTTCATCTTTATTTTCATACAAATTTACTTTATTTTATTGATATTCTGTGTATTTATTTTGATATGATTTTACATTATTCTATGTGTATTTTGTATATATATTTTATATAAAATGTATTTGTTTTCATTTCATACAAATCTACATTATTTTATGTGTTTTTTGTACATGTATTTAAATACAAATTTAACTAGTTATATGTGTATTTTGTATATCTATTTTGTATGTATATTTTCATAGAAATTTACTCTATTTTATGAGTATTCGTATATATATTTTGATACAAATTTACATTATTAATGTGTATTTTGCATATCTATTTCAATACAAATTTACTTTATTGTACGTGCATTTTGTATATTTATTTTAATACAAATTTAATTATTTTATATGTATTTTTGTATATATATTTTTATGCAAATATGCGTTATTATATGGATATTTTGCATCTTTATTTTCATACAAATTTACATTATTTTATTGATATTCTCTTTATTTATTTTTATACGATTTAACATTATTCTATGTGTTTTTTGTATATATTTCTTTTTATACATATTTACATTATTTAATGTTCATTTTGTATATATATTTTATCCAAATTTACATTATTTTATGTGTATTTGTTTATAAATTTTCATACATATTTACATTATTTTATGTGTTTTTTGTATATATATTTTTCTACGTATTTAAATTATTTTATGTGTATTTTGTATATACATTTTCATAAAAAAATCACGTTATTTTATTGTGTGTATAAGTATATATTTTGATACAAATTTTATACAAATTCATGTTATTTAATGTGTATTTGTATATATATTTTCATAGAAATTTATATTATTTTATGTGTATTTTTTCATATATTTCATTACAAATTTACCTTATTTTATGTTTATTTTGTATATTTATTTCATTCAATTTTAAATTATTTTATGTGTATATTTGTATTTGTATTTAGGTTATTTTATGTGTATTTTGTATATATATTTTCATCCAAAATTACATTATTATATTGGTATTTTCTTAATTTAACTCGATACGAATTTAGATTATTTCATATGTATTTTGTATACATATTTTTATACTCATTTTCATTATCTAATGTGTGTTTTGTATATATATTTTTATGCAAATTTATTTTATGTTTATTTTTGTACATATATTTTTATAGAAATTTGCGTTATTTCATGTATATAGTTTTATATAAATTTACGTTATTTTATGTGCATTTTGTATATTTATATTTATACAAATACACATTCTTTTATTGGTATATTGTTTATTTACATTTATACGAATTTACATTATTTTATGTGTATTTTGTATACATTTTTTTATACGTATTTACTTAATATTATGTGTATTTTGTGTATGTATTTTTATAGAAATCTACGTTATTTTATGTGTATTCGTATATATATTTTGAAACAAATTTACATTATTTTATATGTATTTTGCATATCTATTTCAATACAAATTTACCTTATTGTATGTGCATTTTGTATATTTATTTTAATACAAATTCAAATATTTTATGTGTATTTTGGTATCAATATTTTTATAAAAAATGCGTTATTTTATAGGTATTTTGCATCTTAATTTTCATAAATTTACATTATTTTATTAATATTCTGTGTATATATTTTGATACGATTTTACATTATTTTATTTGTGTTTTGTATATATTTTTTTATACATATTTACATTATTTATTGTGTATTTTGATTATATATATCATACAAATTTACGTTATTATATGTGTATTTGTTTATATATTTTCTTTCAAATTTACATTATTTTATATGTATTTTGTATATGTATTTCAAGACAAATTAACCTAATTTTATGTGTATTTTTTTATATTTCTTTTCATACAAATTTAAATTATTTTTGTGTATTTTTGTATATAGTTTTATACAAATTTAGGTTATTTTATGTACGGATTTACATTATTTAATGTGTGTTTTGTATATATATTTTTATCCAAAGTTACTTTATTTTACGTTCATTTTTGGACATATATTTTTATGGAAATTAGCGTTATTTTATATGTATTTGTATATGTTTTCTCATACAAATTTACATTATTTTATTGATATTTTGTTTATTTAGTTTGATACGAATTACATGATTATATGTGTATTTTGTACATATTTTTTATACGTATTTACATTACTTAATGTGTATTTTGTTTATATATTTTTAAACAAATTTACGTTATTATATGTATTTTTATAAATATTTTGATACAAATTTACATTATTTTATGTATTTTCAATAAACATTTCAATTCAAATTTAGCTTATTTTATCTGTATTTTGTATATCTATTTACATACGAATTTAATAACTTCTGTGTATTTTTGTATATAGTTTTATAAAAATTTACGTTATTTTATGTGTATTTTGTATATTTATATTTATACAAATACACATTCTTTTATTGGTATTTTGTTTATTTATTTTGATACGAATTAACATTATTTTATGTGTATTTTGTATACATTTTCTTATACGTATTTACTTCATTTTATGTGTATTTTGTATATATATTTTTATACAAATCTACGTTATTTTATGTGTATTCGTATATATATTTTGAAACAAATTTACATTGTTTTATATGTATTTTGCATATCTATTTCAATACAGATTTACCTTATTGTATGTGTATTTTGTATATTTATTTTAATACAAATTAATTTTTTCATGTGTATTTTGGTATATATATTTTTATAAAAAATGCGTTATTTAATGGGTATTTTGCATCTTTATTTTCATACAAATTTACATTGTTTTATTAATATTCAGTGTATATATTTTGATACGATTTTACATTATTCTATTTGTGTTTTGTATATATTTTTTTATACATATTTACTTTATTTAATGTGTATTTTGTATATTTTAAAACAAATTTACGTTATTTTATGCGCATCTGTTAAAATATTTTGATACAAATTTACATTATTTTATGTATTTTGTATATATATTTTAATACAAATTTAGTTTATTTTATGTATATTTTGTATATCTATTTTCTTTCGTATCAAAATAAATAAACAAAATAGCAATAAAGAAATGTAAATTTGTATGAGATAACATATACAAATACACATAAATTAACGCAAATTTCTAAAAAAATATATGTACAAAAATGCACATAAAATAAAGTAAATTTGTATAAAAATATATATACAAAACACACATTAAATAATGTAAATGCGTACATAAAATAAACTAAATTTGTATAAAACTATATACAAAAATACACAAAATTTTTTAAAATTTGTATGAAAAGAAATATACAAAATACACATAAAATTAGGTAAATTTGTATTGAAATACATATACAAAATACACATAAAATAATGTAAATTTGAATGAAAATATATAAACAAATACACTTAAAATAACGTAAATTTGTATAAAATATATATGCAAGATACACATTAAATAATGTAAATGTGTATAAAAAAATATATACAAAAAAGAAATAGAATAATGTAAAATCCTATCAATATAAATACACAGAATATCAATAAAATAATGTAAATTTGTTTGAAAAGAAAGATGCAAAATTCCCATAAAATAGCGCATTTTTTATAAAAATATATATACCAAAATACACATAAAATATTTAAATTTGTATTGAAATAAATATACAAAATGCATATACAGTAAGGTAAATATGTATTGAAAGAGATATTCAAAAATACATATAAAACAAAGTTAATTTGTTTCAAAATATATATACGAATACACATAAAATAACGTAGATTTCTATAGAAATATATATACAAAATACACATGAAATTATGTAAATACGTATAAAAATATATATACAAAATACATATCTAGGTAAATTCGTGTCAAAATAAATAAACAAAATATCATGAAAAGAATGTGTATTTGCATGAAAATAAATAATAGATAATAAATTTGTATAAAATATATATGCAAGATACACTTTAAATAATGTAAATATGTAAAAAAAAATATATATACAAAAAACAAATAGAATAATGTGAAATCGTAACAAAATAAATATACCGAATATTAATAAAATAATGTAAATTTGTATGAAAATAAAGATGCAAAATTCCCATCAAATAGCGCATTTCTTATAAAAATATATATACCAAAATACACATAAAATATTTAAATTTGTATTGAAATAAATATACAAAATGCACATACAATAAGGTAAACTTGTATTGAAAGAGATATGCAAAAATACATATAAAACAATGTAAATTTGTTTCAAAATATATATACGAAGAAACATAAAATAACGTAGATTTCTATAAAAATATATATAAAAAATACAAATAAAATTAAGTAAATACGTATAAATATAGATATACAAAATACACATAGAATAATGTAAAATTGTTTAAAAAAAATAAATAGAATATAAATAAAATAATGTAAATTTGTATGAAAATAAAAATGCAAAATACCCATAAAATAAAGCATATTTTTTTTAAAATACATATACAAAAATACACATAGCATAATTAAATTTGTATTAAAATTAATATACAAAATGCATATACAATAAGGTAAATTTGTATTGAAAAAATATGCAAAATACACATAAAACAGTGTAAATTTATTTCAAAATCTATATACGAATACTCATAAATCAACGTAGATTTCGATAGAAATATATATACAAAATACACATCAAATGATGTAAACACGTATAAAAATTAAAAAAAAAATATATATATATATATATATATATATATATATATATATATATATATATATATATATATATATATATATATATATATATATATATATATATATATATATATATATATATATATATATATATATATATATATATATATATATATATATATATATATATATATATATATATATATATATATATATATATATATATATATATATATATATATATATATATATATATATATATATACACGTTATTTTATGTTATTCGTATATATATTTTGAAACAAATTTACACTGTTTTATTTGTATTTTGCGTTTTTTTTTTCAATACAAATTTACCTTTTTGTATGTGTGCATTATGTATATTAATTTTAATACAAATTTAATTATTCTATGTGTATTTTTGTATATGTATTTTAACAAAAAAATATGCTTTATCTTATGGGTATTTTGCATCTTTATTTTCATACAAATTTAAATTATTTTATTGATATTCTGTGTACTTATTTTGATACGATTTTACATTATTCTATGTATAACAAAAATAAATATATACAAAAATAGACAAAAATAAATGAAATTTGTTTGAAAATAGATATGCAAAATATGTGTATTTTGTATATATATTTCAATTCAAATTTAGCCTATTTTGTGTGTATTTTGTATATATTTTCATACAAATTTAATTACTTCTGTATATTTTTGTATATAGTTTTATATAAATTTACGTTATTTTATGTGTATTTTGTATATTTATATTTATACAAATACACATTCTTTTATTGCTATTTTGTTTATTTATTTTGATACGAATTTACATTATTTTATGTGTATTTTGTATACATTTTTTTATACGTATTTACTTCATTTTATGTGTATTTTGTATATATATTTTTAAAGAAATCTACGTTATTATATGTGTATTCGTATATATATTTTGAAACAAATTTACATTGTTTTATATGTATTTTGCATATCTATTTCAATACAAATTTACCTTATTGTATGTGTTTTTTGTATATTTATTTTAATACAAATTTAATTTTTTGATGTTATTTTGGTATATATATTTTTATAAATAAAAAAAATGCGTTATTTTATGGGTATTTTGCTTCTTTATTTTCATACAAATTTACATTATTTTATTAATATTCTGTGTATTTATTTTGATTCGATTTTACATTATTCTATTTGTGTTTTGTACATATTTTTTTATACAAATTTACGTTATTTTAGGTGTATTTGTTTATGTATTTTCATTCAAATTTACATTATTTTATGTGAATTTTGTGTATGTATTTCAATACAAATTTACCTAATTTTATGTGTATTTTGTATATTTATTTTCATACAAATTTAAAATATTTTTGTGTATTTTTGTATATAGTTTGATACAACTTTAGGTTATTTTATGTGTATTTTGTATATCTATTTTTATACAAATACACATTCTTTTATTGATATTTTGTTTATTTATTTTGACGCGAATTTTATGTGAATTTGTTTTCATTTCATACAAATTTACATTATTTTATGTGTATTTTGTACATGTATTTAAATACAAATTTAACTAATTATAATATGTGTATTTTGTATATCTATTTTCATACAAATTGAAATTTATTTTTTTGTTTTTTTGTATATATTTTTATTCAAATTTTCGTAATCTTATAAAAATATATATACCAAAATACACATAAAATATTTGAATTTGCATTGAAATAAATATATAAAATGCACATACAATAAGGTAAATTTGTATTGAAAGAGATATGCAAAAATACTTATAAGGCAATGTAAATTTGTTTCAAAATATATATACGAATACAAATAAAAAAACGTAGATTTCTATAAAAATATATATACAAAATACACATAAAATTAAGTAAATACGTATAAAAAAATGTATACAAAATACACATAAAATAATGTAAATTCGAATTAAAATAAATAAACAAAAATCGAATAAAAGAATGTGTATTTGGATAAATATAAATATACAAAATACATATACAAAATAAACATAAAATAAGGTAGATTTGTAAAAAAATATATGTACAAAATACACATAAAATAATGTAAATTTATATAAAAATATATATACAAATACACATAAAATACCATGAATTTGTATAAAAATATATATTCAAAATAAATATTAAATAATGTAAAAGCGTATACAAATATATATACAAATACAGATACAAAAATACACATCGAATAATTAAATTTGTATTAAAATTAATATACAAAATGCGTATATAATAAGGTAAATTTGTATTGAAAAAATATGCAACATACACGTTTACTCATACAAATTTATATTATTTTATTGGTATTTTGTTTATTTATTTTGATACGAATTACATGATTATATGTATATTTTGTACATATTTTTTATACGTATTTACATTATTTAATGTGTATTTTGTTTATATATTTTCATACAAATTTACGTTATTATATGTGTATTTGTATAAATATTTTGATACAAATTTACTTTATTTCATATATTTTGTATATATATTTCAATTCAAATTTAGCTTATTTTGTGTGTATTTTGTATATATTTTCATACAAATTTAATTACTTCTGTGTATTTTTATATATAGTTTTATATAAATTTACGTTATTTTATGAGTATTTTGTATATTTATATTTATACAAATACACATTCTTTTATTGGTATTTTGTTTATTTATTTTGATACGAATTTACATTATTTTATGTGTTTTTTGTATACATTTTTTTATACGTATTTACTTCATTTTATGTGTATTTTGTATATATATTTTTATAGAAATCTACGTTATTTTATGTGTATTCGTATATATATTTTGAAACAAATTTACTTTGTTTTATATGTATTTTGCATATCTATTTCAATACAAATTTACCTTATTGTATGTGTTTTTTGTATATTTATTTTAATACAAATTTAATTTTTTGATGTGTATTTTGGTATATATATTTTTATAAATAAAAAAAATGCGTTATTTTATGGGTATTTTGCTTCGTTATTTTCATACAAATTTACATTATTTTATTAATATTCTGTGTATTTATTTTGATACGATTTTACATTATTCTATTTGTGTTTTGTACATATTTTTTTTATACAAATTTACGTTATTTTAAGTGTATTTGTTTATGTATTTTCATTCAAATTTACATTATTTTATGTGTATTATGTGTATTTTGTATATCTATTTTCATACAAATACACATTCTTTTATTGATATTTTGTTTATTTATTTTGACGCGAATTTTATGTGAATTTGTTTTCATTTCATACAAATTTACATTATTTTAGGTGTATTTTGTGCATGTATTTAAATACAAATTTAACTAATTATATGTGTATTTTGTATATCTATTTTCATATAAAATTGAAATTTATTTTTTTGTTATTTTGTATATATTTTTATACAAATTTTCGTAATCTTATAAAAATATATATACCAAAATACACATAAAATATTTAAATTTGCATTGAAATAAATATACAAAATGCACATACAATAAGGTAAATTTGTATTGAAAGAGATTTGCAAAAATACATATAAAACAATGTAAATTTGTTTCAAAATATATATACGAATACAAATAAAAAAACGTAGATTTCTATAAAAATATATATACAAAATACACTTAAAATTAAGTAAATACGTATAAAAAAATTTATACAAAATACACATAAAATAATGTAAATTCGAATTAAAATAAATAAACAAAATACCAATAAAAGAATGTGTATTTGGATAAATATAAATATACAAAATACACATACAAAATAAACATAAAATAAGGTAGATTTGTAAAAAAATATATGTACAAAATACACATAAAATAATGGAAATTTATATGAAAATATATATACAAATACACATAAAATACCATGAATTTGTATAAAAATATATATTCAAAATAAATATTAAATAATGTAAAAGCGTATAAAAATATATATACAAAGTACATATAAAATAATGTAAATTCGTATCAATATAAATCAACAAAACACCAATAAAATAATATATATTTGATTGAAAATAAATTTACAAAATACACATAACACAACTAAAATTTGTATTAAAATATATACAAAAATACATAGAAATAATTTGAGTTTGTATGAAAATAGATATACAAAATACACATAAAACTAGGTAAATTTCTTTTGAAATGTATATACAAAATACCCATAAAATATTGTAAATTTGTGTCAAAATATATAAACAAATACACATAAAATAACGTAAATTTGTATGAAAAATATATACAAAATACACATAGAATAATGTGAATTCGTATCAAAATGAATGAGCAGAATATCAATAAAATAATGTAAATTTGTATGAAAATAAAGATGCAAAATACCCAAAAAATAAAGCATATGTTTATAAAAATACAGATACAAAAATACACATCGAATTATTAAATTTGTATTAAAATTAATATACAAAATGCGTATATAATAAGGTAAATTTGTATTGAAAAAATATGCAACATACACGTTTACTCATACAAATTTATATTATTTTATTGGTATTTTGTTTATTTATTTTGATACGAATTACATGATTATATGTGTATTTTGTACATATTTTTAAATATAAAATAACGTAAATTTGTATGAAAAATATATACAAAATACACATAGAATAATGTCAATTCGTATAATAATGAATGAGCAGAATATCAATAAAATAATGTAAATTTGTATGAAAATAAAGATGCAAAATACCCAAAAAATAAAGCATATGTTTATAAAAATACAGATACAAAATTACACATCGAATAATTAAATTTGTATTAAAATTAATATACAAAATGCGTATATAATAAGGTAAATTTGTATTGAAAAAATATGCAACATACACGTTTACTCATACAAATTTATATTATTTTATTGGTATTTTGTTTATTTATTTTGATACGAATTACATGATTATATGTGTATTTTGTACATATTTTTTTATACGTATTTACATTATTTAATGTGTATTTTGTTTATATATTTTCATACAAATTTACGTTATTATATGTGTATTTGTATAAATATTTTGATACAAATTTACTTTATTTCATGTATTTTGTATATATATTTCAACTCAAATTTAGCTTATTTCGTGTGTATTTTGTATATATTTTCATACAAATTTAATTACTTTGTGTGTATTTTTGTATATAGTTTTATATAAATTTACGTTATTTTATGTGTATTTTGTATATTTATATTCATACAAATACACATTCTTTTATTGGTATTTTGTTTATTTATTTTGATACGAATTTACATTATTTTATGTGTATTTTGTATACATTTTTTTATACGTATTTACTTCATTTTATGTGTATTTTGTATATATATTTTTATAGAAATCTACGTTATTTTATGAGTATTCGTATGTATATTTTGAAACAAATTTACATTGTTTTATATGTATTTTGCATATCTATTTCAATACAAATTTACCTTATTGTATGTGTTTTTTGTATATTTATTTTAATACAAATTTAATTTTTTTATGTGTATTTTGGTATATATATTTTTATAAATAAAAAAAATGCGTTATTTTATGGGTATTTTGCTTCTTTATTTTCATACAAATTTACATTATTTTATTAATATTCTGTGTATTTATTTTGATACGATTTTACATTATTCTATTTGTGTTTTGTACATATTTTTTTATACAAATTTACGTTATTTTAAGTATATTTGTCTATGTATTTTCATTCAAATTTACATTATTTTATGTGTATTTTGTGTATGTATTTCAATACAAATTTACCTAATTTTATGTGTATTTTGTATATTTATTTTCATACAAATTTAAAATATTTTTGTGTATTTTTGTATATAGTTTGATACAAATTTAGGTTATTTTATGGGTATTTTGTATATCTATTTTCATACAAATACACATTCTTTTACTGATATTTTGTTTATTTATTTTGACGCGAATTTACATTATTTAATGCGTATTTTGTATATATATTTTTATACGTATTTACATCATTTCATGTGTATTTTGTATAGTTTTAAACAAATCTATATTATTTAATGTGTATTTTGTATATATATATATTTATACAAATACACATTCTTTTATTGGTATTTTGCTTATTTTGATACTAATTTACATTATTTTATGTGTATTTTGTATACATTTTTTATACGTATTTACTTAATTTTATGTGTATTTTGTATATATATTTTTATAGAAATCTACCTTATTTCATGTGTATTCGTATATATATTTTGAAACAAATTTACATTGTTTATATGTATTTTGCATATCTATTTTTGTGTATTCTGTATTTATTTTTGTTATACATAGAATAATGTAAAATCGTATCAAAATAAGTACACAGAATATCAATAAAATAATTTAAATTTGTATGAAAATAAAGATGCAAAATACCCATAAGATAAAGCATTTTTTTTTAAATACATATACAAAAATACACATAGAATAATTTAATTTCTATTAAATTAATATACAAAATGCACACATACAATAAGGTAAATTTGTATTGAAAAAAAAACGCAAAATACAAATAAAACAGTGTAGATTTGTTTCAAAATATATATACGAATACACATAAAATAACGTAGATTTCTATAGAAATATATATACATAATACACATGAAATTATGTAAATACGTATAAAAATATATATATAAAATACATATTAAGTAATGTAAATTCGTGACAAAATAAATAAACAAAATATCATGAAAAGAATGTGTATTTGTATGAAAATAAATAATAGATAATAAATTTGTATGTAATATATATGCAAGATACATTTAAATAATGTAAATATGTATAAAAAATATATATACAAAAAAACAAATAGAATAATGTAAAATCGTATCAAAATAAATACACCGAATATTAATAAAATAATGTAAATTTGTATGAAAATAAAGATGCAAAATTCCCATCAAATAGCGCATTTCTTATAAAAATATATATACCAAAATACACATAAAATATTTAAATTTGTATTGAAATAAATATACAAACTGCACATACAATAGGGTAAACTTCTATTGAAAGAGATATGCAAAAATACATATAAAACAATGTAAATTTGTTTCAAAATATATATACGAATACACATAAAATAACGTAGATTTCTATAAAATTATATATACAAAATACACATAAAATTAAGTAAATACGTATAAAAAAAATGTAAACAAAATACACATAAAATAATGTAAATTCGAAACAAAATAAATAAACAAAATACCAATAAAAGAATGTATATCTATTTATTTTAATACAAAATCTAATATTTTGTGTTTTTTCGTATATATATTTTTATAAAAAATGTGTTATTTTATGGGTATTTTGCATCTTAATTTTCATACAAATCTACATTATTTTATTAATATTTTCTATATTTATTTTGATACGATTTTACATTATTTTATTTCTGTTTTGTATATATTTTTTATACATATTTACATTATTTAATGTGTTTTTTGTATATATATTTGATACATATTTACGTTATTTTAAGTTATTTTATGTGTATTTGTTTATATATTTTGACACAAATTTACAATATTTTATGGGTATTTTGTATATATATTTCAAAAGAAATTTACCTAGTTTTATATGTATTTTGAATATCTATTTTCATTCAAACTCAAATTATTTTTATGTATTTTTGTATATATTTCAATACAAATTTTAGTTATGTTATGTGTATTTTGTAAATCTATTTTCATTCAAATATATATTATTTTATTGGTATTTTGTTGATTTATATTGATACGAATTTACATTATTTTATATGTACTTTGTATGTATATTTTTATACGCATTTAAATTATTTAATATTTATTTTGATTATATAAGTTTATACAAATTCAAGGTATTTTATGTGTATTTGTATATATATTTTCATATAAATTTACATTATTTTATGTGTATTTTGTACATATATTTCATTACAAATTTACCTTATTTTATGTTTATTTTGTATGTGTATTTTGTACATTTATATTTATACAAATACACATTCTTTTATTGGTATTTTGTTTATTTATTTTCTTTCGAGTTTACATTATTTTATGTGTATTTTGTTTACATTTTTTTTATACGTATTTACTTAATTTTATGTGTATTTTGTATATATATTTTTATAGAAATCTACGTTATTTTATGTGTATTCGTATATATATTTTGAAACAAATTTACATTGTTTTATATGTATTTTTGCATATCTCTTTCAATAGAAGTTTACCTTATTGTATGTGCATTTTGTATATTTATTTCAATACAAATTTAAATATTTTATGTGTATACATGTACAAAAAATACATAAAATAATGTAGATTTGTATGAAATGAAAACAAATACATTTTATATAAAATATATATACAAAATACACAAAGAATAATGTAAAATCATATTAAAATAAATACACAGAATATCAATAAAATAATGTAAATTTGTATGAAAATAAAGATGCAAAATACCCATAAAATAAAGCATATTTTTATAAAAATACATATACAAAAATACACATAGATTAATCAAATTTGTATTAAAATTTATATACAAAATACACATACAATAAGGTAAATTTGTATTGAAAAAATATGCAAAATACACATAAAACAATGTAAATTTGTTTCAAAATATATATACGAATACACATAAAATAACGCAGATTTCTATAGAAATATATATACAAAATACACTTGAAATAATGTAAATACGTATAAAAATATATACAAAATACACATTAAATAATGTTAATTCGTGTCAAAATAAATAAACAAAATATCATGAAAAGAATGTGTATTTGTATTAAAATAGATATACAAAATACACATAAAATAACCTAAATTTGTATAAAACTATAAACAAAAATACAAAAAAATAATTTAAACTTGTATGAAAATAAATATACAAAAAACATATAAATTTAGGTAAATTTGTATTGAAATACATATACAAAATACACATAAAATAATGTAAATTTGAATGAAAATATATAAACATATAGACTTAAAATAACGTAAATTTGTATCAAATATATATACAAAAAACACATTAAATAATGTAAATATGTATAAAATAATATATACAAAACACAAATAAAATAATGTAAAATCGTATGAAAATAATTACAGAAAATATTAATCAAATAATGTATATTTGTATGAAAATTAAGATGCAAAATACATATAAAATAACGCGTTTTTTATAAAAATATATATACGAAAAAACATAAAATATTTGATTTTGTATTAAAATAAATAGATATACAAAATACACATAAAATAAGCTAAATTAAATGAAAAATATATACAAAATACATATAGAATAATGTAAAATCGTATCAAAATAAATACAC
The DNA here is from genome assembly GCF_024679095.1 of Eriocheir sinensis. Taxonomy (NCBI): domain Eukaryota; kingdom Metazoa; phylum Arthropoda; class Malacostraca; order Decapoda; family Varunidae; genus Eriocheir; species Eriocheir sinensis. Next base: position 190,094 of record NW_026111514.1, on the reverse strand, counting down.
AGAATATCAATAAAATAATGTAATTTTGTATGAAAATAAAGATGCAAAATACCCATAAAATAAAGCATATTTATTTAAAAATATATATACAAAAATACACATAGAATAATTAAATTTGTATTAAAATTAATATACAAAATGCACGTACAATAAGGTAAATTTGTATTGAAAAAATATAGAAAATGCACATTAAAGCGTAAATTTGTTTAAAAATCTATATACGAATACACATAAAATAACGTAGATTTCTATAGAAATATATATACAAAATACACATGAAATGATGTAAATACGTATAAAAATATATATATACAAAATAAAAGAATGTGTATATGTATGAAAATAGATATACAAAATACTCATAAAATAACCTAAGTTTGTATAAAACTATATACAAAAATACACAAAAATAATTTAAATATGTATGAAAATAAATATACAAAATACACATAAAATTAGGTAAATTTGTATTGAAATACATATACAAAATACACATAAAATAATGGAAATTTGAATGAAAATATATAAACATATACACTTAAAATAACGTAAATTTGTATCAAATATATATACAAAATACTAATTAAATAATGTAAATATGTATAAAAAAATATATACAAAACACAAATAGAATAATGTAAAATCGTATCAAAATAAATACACAGAATATTAATTAAATAATGTAAATTTGTATGAAAATAAAGATGCAAAATAGCCATAAAATAACGCATTTTTTATAAAAATATATATACCAAAATACACATAAAATATTAAAATTTGTATTAAAATAAATATAAAAAATGCACATACTGTAAGGTAAATTTGTATATAAATAGATATGCAAAATACATATAAAACAATGTAAATTTGTTTCAAAATATATATACGAATACACATAAAATAACGTTGATTTCTATAAAAATATATACAAAATACACATAAAATGAAGTAAATACGTATAAAAAAATGAATACAAAATACACATAAAAATCGTATCAAAATAAATAAACAAAATACCAGTAAAAGAATGTGTATTTGTATAAATATAAATATACAAAATACACATAAAATATCGTAAATTTGTATAAAACTATATACAAAAATACACAGAACAAATACACATTCTTTTATTGGTATTTTGTTTATTTATTTTGTTTCGAATTTATTTTATTTTATGTTTATTTTGTTTACATTTTTTTATACGTATTTACCTAATTTTATGTGAATTTTGTATATATATTTTTTTAGAAATCTACGTTATTTTATGTGTATTCGTATATATATTTTGAAACAAATTTACAATTTTTTATATGTATTTTTGCATATCTCTTTCAACAGAAGTTTACCTTATTGTATGTGCATTTTGTATATTTATTTCAATACAAATTTAAATATTTTATGTGTATTTTTGTATATATATTTTTATAAGAAATGCGCTATTTGATGGGAATTTTGCATCTTTATTTTCATACAAATTTACATTATTTTATTAATATTCGGTGTATTTATTTTGATACGATTTTACATTATTCTATTTGTTTTTTGTATATATATTTTTTTATACATATTTACATTATTTAATGTGTATCTTGCATATATATTACATACAAATTTATTATCTTTATTTATTTTCATACAAATACACATTCTTTTCATGATATTTTGTTTATTTATTTTGTCACGAATTTACATTACTTAATATGTATTTTATATATATATTTTTATACGTATTTAAACAATTTCATGTGTATTTTGTATATATATTTCTATAGAAATCTAAGTTATTTTATGTGTATTCGTATATATATTTTGAAACAAATTTACACTGTTTTATTTGTATTTTGCGTTTTTATTCAATACAAATTTACCTTTTTGTATGTGTGCATTTTGTATATTAATTTTAATACAAATTTAATTATTCTATGTGTATTTTTGTATATGTATTAAAAAAAAAAATGCTTTATCTTATGGGTATTTTGCATCTTTATTTTCATACAAATTTAAATTTTTTTATTGATATTCTGTGTACCTATTTTGATACGATTTTACATTATTCTATGTATAACAAAAATAAATACAGAATACACAAAAATAGATATGCAAAATACATATAAACAATGTCAATTTGTTTCAAAATATATATACGAATACACATGAAATAAGGTAGATTTCTATAAAAATATATATACAAAATACACATAAAATTAAGTAGATACGTATAAAAAATGTATACAAAATACACATAAAATAATGTAAATTAGTATCAAAATAAATAAACAAATTACCGATAAAAGAAAGTGTATTTGTATAAATATATATATACAAAATCCACATTAAATAATATAAATTTGTTTAAAACTATACAAAATACACATGAAATGATGTAAATACGTATAAAAATATATATACAAAATACACATTAAATAATGTAAATTCGCGTCAAAATAAATAAACAAAATATCAATAAAAGAATGTGTATTTGTATGAAAATAGATATACAAAATACACATAAAATAACCTAAATTTGTATCAAACTATATACAAAAATACACAAAAATATTTTAAATTTGTATGAAAATAAATATACAAAATACACATAAAATTAGGTAAATTTGTATTGAAATACATACACAAAATACACATAAAATAATGTAAATTTGAATGAAAATACATAAACAAATACACTTAAAATAACGTAAATTTGTATAAAAAAATATGTACAAAACACAAATAGAATAATGTAAAATCGTATCAAAATAAATACACAGAATATTAATAAAATAATGTAAATTTGTATGAAAATAAAGAAGCAAAATACCCATAAAATAACGCATTTTTTATTTATAAAATATATATATCAAAATACATCTCAAATATTTAAATTTGTATTAAAATAAATATACAAAATGCACATACACTAACGTAAATTTGAATTGAAATAGATATGCAAAATACGTATAAAACAATGTTAATTTGTTTCAAAACATATATACGGATACACATAAAATAACGTTGATTTCTATAAAATATATATACAAAATACTCATAAAATGAAGTACATACGTATAAAAAAATGTATATAAAATACACATAAAATAATGTTGATTCGTATGAAAATAAATAAACAAAATACCAATAAAAGAACGTGTATTTGTATGAATATAAATATACAAAATACACATAAAATAACGTAAATTTATATAAAACTATATACAAAAATACACAGAAGTAATTAAATTTGTATGAAAATATATACAAAATACACACGAAATAAGCTAAATTTGAATTGAAATATATACAAAATACATGAAATAAAGTAAATTTGTATCAAAATATTTATACAGATACACATATAATAACGTAAATTTGTATGAAAATATATAAATAAATTCACATTAAATAATGTAAATACGTATAAAAAATATGTACAAAATACACATATAATCATGTAATTCGTATCAAAATAAATAAACAAAATACCAATAAAATAATATAAATTTGTATGAGTAAACGTGTATGTTGCATATTTTTTCAATACAAATTTACCTAATGATATACGCATTTTGTATATTAATTTTAATACAAATTTGATTATTCGATGTGTATTTTTGTATCTGTATTTGTATATATATTTTTATACGCTTTTACATTATTTAATATTTATTTTAAATATATATTTTTATACAAATTCATGGTATTTTATGTGTATTTGTATATATATTTTTATATAAATTTACATTATTTTATGTGTAGTTTGTACATATATTTTTTTACAAATCTACCTTATTTTATGTTTATTTTGTATGTGTATTTTGTATATTTATATTTATCCAAATACACATTATTTTATTGGTATTTTGTTTATTTATTTTAACTCGAATTTACATTATTTTATGTGTATTTTGTATACATTTTTTTATACGTATTTACTTAATTTTATGTGTATTTTGTATATATATTTTTATAGAAATCTACGTTTTTTTATTTGTATTCGTATATATATTTTGAAACAAATTTACATTCTTTTATATGTATTTTTGCATATCTCTTTCAATACAAATTTATCTTATTGTATGTGCATTTTGTATATTTATTTCAATGCAAATTTAAATATTTTATGTGTATTTTGGTATATATATTTTTATAAGATTACGAAAATTTGAATAAAAATATATACAAAAAAACAAAACAAAATTTTTTCAATTTTTATGAAAATAGATATACAAAATACACATATAATTAGTTAAATTTGTATTTAAATACATGTACAAAATACACATAAAATAATGTAAATTTGTATGAAATGATAACAAATTCACATAAAAATCGCGTCAAAATAAATAAACAAAATATCAATAAAAGAATGTGTATTTGTATGAAAATAGATATACAAAATACACATAAAATAACCTAAATTTGTATCAAACTATATACAAAAATACACAAAAATATTTTAAATTTGTATGAAAATAAATATACAAAATACACATAAAATTAGGTAAATTTGTATTGAAATACATACACAAAATACACATAAAATAATGTAAATTTGAATGAAAATACATAAACAACAACACTTAAAATAACGTAAATTTGTATAAAAAAAATATGTACAAAACACAAATAGAATAATGTAAAATCGTATCAAAATAAATACACAGAATATTAATAAAATAAAGTAAATTTGTATGAAAATAAAGAAGCAAAATACCCATAAAATAACGCATTTTTTTTATATAAAAATATATATACCAAAATACACATCAAAAAATTAAATTTGTATTAAAATAAATATACAAAAAAAACATACAATAAGGTAAATTTGTATTGAAATAGATATGCAAAATACATATAAAACAATGTAAATTTGTTTCAAAATATATATACGAATACACATAAAATAACGTAGATTTCTATAAAAATATATATACAAAATACACATAAAATGAAGTAAATACGTATAAAAAATGTATACAAAATACACATAAAATAATGTAAATTCGTATCAAAATAAATAAACAAAATACCAATAAAAGAATGTGTATTTGTATAAATATAAATATACAAAATACACATAAAATAACGTAAATTTATATAAAACTATATACAAAAATACACAGACGTAATTAAATTTGTATGAAAATATATACAAAATACACACAAAATAAGCTAAATTTGAATTGAAATACATATACAAAATACATGAAATAAAGTAAATTTGTATCAAAATATTTATACAAATACACATATAATAACGTAAATTTGTATGAAAATATATAAACAAAATACACATTAAATTATGTAAATACGTATAAAAATATGTGCAAAATACACATATAATCATGTAATTCGTATCAAAATAAATAAACAAAATACCAATAAAATAATATAAATTTGTATGAGTAAACGTGTATGTTGCATATTTTTTCAATACAAATTTACCTTATTATATACGCATTTTGTATATTAATTTTAATACAAATTTAATTATTCGATGTGTATTTTTGTATCTGTATTCGTATATATATTTTTATACGCTTTTACATTATTTAATATTTATTTTTAATATATATTTTTATACAAATTCATGGTATTTTATGTGTATTTGTATATATATTTTTATATAAATTTACATTATTTTATGTGTATTTTGTACATATATTTTTTTACAAATCTACCTTATTTTATGTTTATTTTGTATGTGTATTTTGTATATTTATATTTATCCAAATACACATTCTTTTATTGGTATTTTGTTTATTTATTTTAACTCGAATTTACATTATTTTATGTGTATTTTGTTTAAATTTTTTTATACGTATTTACTTAATTTTATGTGTATTTTGTATATATATTTTTATAGAAATCTACGTTTTTTTATTTGTATTCGTATATATATTTTGAAACACATTTACATTCTTTTATACGTATTCTTGCATATCTCTTTCAATACAAATTTACCTTATTGTATGTGCATTTTGTATATTTATTTCAATGCAAATTTAAATATTTTATGTGTATTTTGGTATATATATTTTTATAAGATTACGAAAATTTGAATAAAAATATATACAAAAAAACAAAAAAATAAATTTCAATTTGTATGAAAATAGATATACAAAATACACATATAATTAGTTAAATTTGTATTTAAATACATGTACAAAAAACACATAAAATAATGTAAATTTGTATGAAATGATAACAAATTCACATAAAATTCGCGTCAAAATAAATAAACAAAATATCAATAAAAGAATGTGTATTTGTATGAAAATAGATATACAAAATACACATAAAATAACCTAAATTTGTATCAAATTATATACAAAAATACACAAAAATATTTTAAATTTGTATGAAAATAAATTTACAAAATACACATAAAATTAGGTAAATTTGTATTGAAATACATACACAAAATACACATAAAATAATGTAAATTTGAATGAAAATACATAAACAAATACACTTAAAATAACGTAAATTTGTATAAAAAAATATGTACAAAACACAAATAGAATAATGTAAAATCGCATCAAAATAAATACACAGAATATTAATAAAATAATGTAAATTTGTATGAAAATAAAGAAGCAAAATACCCATAAAATAACGCAATTTTTATTTATAAAATATATATACCAAAATACACATCAAAATTAAATTTGTATTAAAATAAATATACAAAAACACATACAATAAGGTAAATTTGTATTGAAATAGATATGCAAAATACATATAAAACAATGTAAGTTTGTTTAAAAATATATATACGAATACACATATAATAACGTAGATTTCTATAAAAATATATATACAAAATACACAAAATGAAGTAAATACGTATAAAAAAATGTATACAAAATACACATAAAATAATGTAAATTCGTATCAAAATAAATAAACAAAATAGCAATAAAAGAATGTATTTGTATAAATATAAATATACAAAATACACATAAAATAACGTAAATTTATATAAAACTATATACAAAAATACACAGAAGTAATTAAATTTGTATGAAAATATATACAAAATACACACAAAATAAGCTAAATTTGAATTGAAATATATATACAAAATACATGAAATAAAGTAAATTTGTATCAAAATATTTATACAAATACACATATAATAACGTAAATTTGTATGAAAATATATAAACAAAATTCACATTAAATAATGTAAATACGTATAAAAAAATATGTAAAAATACACATATTATCATGTAATTCGTATCAAAATAAATACACAAAATACCAATAAAATAATATAAATTTGTATGAGTAAACGTGTATGTTGCATATTTTTTCAATACAAATTTACCTAATTATATACGCATTTTGTATATTAATTTTAATATATGTGTATTTGAATATATATTTTGATACAAATTTACATTATTTTATGTATTTTCTATATTTATTTCAATTCAAATTTAGCTTATTTTATGTTTGTTTTGTATATCTATTTTCAAACAAATTTAATTATTTTTGTTTATTTTTGTATATAGTTTTATACAATTTTACGTTATTTTATGTGTATTTTGTATTTATATTTATACAAGTAAACATTCTTTTATTGGCATTTAGTTTATTTATTTTGATACGAGTTTACATTATTTTATGTGTATTTTGTATACATTTTCTTATACGTATTTACTTCATTTTATGTGTATTTTGTATACATATTTTTATAGAAATCTACGTTATTTTATGTGTATTCGTATATATATTTTGAAACAAATTTACATTGTTTTATGTGTATTTTGCATATCTATTTCAATACAAATTTACCTTATTGTATGTGCATTTTGTATATTTATTGTAATACAAATTTAAATATTTTATGTGTATTTTGGTACATATATTTTCATAAAAAATGCGTTGTTTTATGGGTATTTTGCGTCTTTATTTTCATACAAATTTACATTATTTTATTAATATTCTGTGTATTTATTTTGATACTATTTTACATTATTCTATTTGTGTTTTGTATTTATTTTTTTATACATATGTACATTATTTAATGTGTATTTTCTATATATATTTCATACAAATTTACGTTATTTTAAGTGTATTTGTTTATATATTTTCATTCAAATTTACATTATTTTATGTGTATTTTGTATATGTATTTCAATAGAAATTCAACTAGTTTTATGTGTATTTTTTATATATATTTTTATACAAATTTAAATTATTTTTTGTATTTTTTTAATAGAGTTTTATACAAATTTACAATATTTTATGTGTATTTTGTATATCTATTTTCATACAAATACACATTCTTTTATTGATATTTTGTTTATTTATTTTGATGCGAATTTATATTATTTAATGTGTATTGTGTATATATTTTTTTGTACGTATTTCCGTCATTTCATGTGTATTTTTTATATATATTTCTATAGAAATATACGTTATTTTATGTGTATTCGTATATATATTTTGAAACAAATATACATTGTTTTATGTGCATTTTGTATATTTTTTCAATACAAATTTCCCTTATTGTACGTGCATTTTGTATATTAATTTTAATACAAATTTAATTATTCTATGTGTATTCTTGTATATGTATTTTTAAAAAAAATATGCTTTATTTTATGGGTATTTTGCACCTTTATTTTCATACAAAATTACATTATTTTATTGATATTCTGTGTTTTTATTCTGATACGATTTTACATTATTCTATGTATATTTTGTATATCTATTTTATACAAATGTACGTTATTTTATGTGAATTTGTTTTCATTTCATACAAATTTACATTATTTTATGTGTATTTTGTACATGTATTTAAATACAAATTTAACTAATTATATGTGTATTTTGTATATCTATTTTCATACAAACTCAAATTATTTCTATGTATTTTTGTATATATTTTGATACAAATTTTAGTTATGTTATGTGTATTTTGTAAATTTATTTTCATTCAAATATATATTATTTTATTGGTGTTTTGTTGATTTATATTGATACGAATTTACATTATTTTATATGTACTTTGTATATATATTTTTATACGCTTTTACATTATTTAATATTTATTTTGAATATGTATTTTTATACAAATTCATGGTATTTTATGTGTATTTGTATATATATTTTCATATAAATTTACATTATTTTATGTGTATTTTGTATATATATTTTTTTACAAATCTACCTGATTTTATGTTTATTTTGTATGTGTATTTTGTATATTTGTATTTATCCAAATACACATTCTTTTATTGGTATTTTGTTTATTTATTTTAATTCGAATTTACATTATTTTATGTGTATTTTGTATACATTTTTTTTATACAAATTTAAAATATTTTTGTGTTTTTGTATATATTTTATAGAGTAAATTTCTATGAAAATATATATTCAAAATACATATAAAATTATGTAAATATGTATAAAATATATATATCAAATACACCTAAAAAATGAAAATTGTATCAAAATAAATAAACAAAATTGATAAAAGAATGTATTTGTAGGAAAATAAATATACAAAATACACATAAAATTACGAAAATTTGAATAAAATATATACAAAATAACAAAAAAAATTTAAATTTGTATGAAAATAAATATACAAAATACACATATAATTAGTTAAATTTGTATTTAAATATATGTACAAAATACACATAAAATAATGTAAATTTGTATTAAATGAAAACAAATACACATAAAATGACGTACATTTGTATAAAATATATATACAAAATATACATAGAATAATGTAAAATCGTATCAAAATAAATACATAGAATATCAATAAAATGTTGTAAATTTGTATGAAAATAAGGATGCAAAATACCCATAAAATAAAGCACAATTTTTTTTAAATACATATACAAAAATACACATAGAATAATGAAATTTGTATTAAAATTAATATACAAAATGCACATACAATAAGGTAAATTTGTATTGAAAAAATACGCAAAATACTCATAAAACAATGTATATTTGTTTCAAAATATATATACGAATACACATAGAATAACGTATATTTCTTTAGAAATATATATACAAAATACACATGAAATGACATAAATACGTATAAAAATATATATACAAAATACACATTAAATAATGTAAATTCGCATCAAAATAAATAAACAAAATATCAATAAAAGAATGTGTATTTGTATGAAAATAGATATACAAAATACACATAAAATATTGTAAATTTGTATAAAACTATTAAAAAAATACACAAAAATAATTTAAATTTGTATAAAAATATATATACAAAATACACATAAAACTAGTTAAATTTCTATTGAAATACATATACAAAATACACATAAAATAATGTAAATTTGAATGAAAATATATAAACAAATACACTTAAAATAACGTAAATTTGTATGAAATATATATAGAAAATACACATTAAATAATGTAAATATGTATAAAAAAATATATACAAAACACAAATAGAATAATGTAAAATAGTATCAAAATAAATACACAGAATATTAATAAAATAATGTAAATTTGTATGAAAATAAAGATGCAAAATACCCATAAAACAACGCATTTTTTATGAAAATATATATACCAAAATACACATAAAATATTTAAATTTGTATTACAATAAATATACAAAATGCACATACAATAAGGTAAATTTGTATTGAAATAGATATGCAAAATACACATAAAACAATGTAAATTTGTTTCAAAATATATATACGAATACACATAAAATAACGTAGATTTCTATAAAAATATATATACAAAATACACATAAAATGAAGTAAATACGTATAAGAAAATGTATACAAAATACACATAAAATAATGTAAATTCGTATCAAAATAAATAAACTAAATGCCAATAAAAGAATGTTTACTTGTATAAATATAAATATACAAAATACACAAAATAACGTAAAATTGTATAAAACTATATACAAAAATAAAAATAAAAAATTTGTATGAAAATAGATAAACAAAAGACACATAAAATAAGCTAAATTTGAATTGAAATAAATATAGAAAATACATAAAATAATGTAAATTTGTATCAAAATATATATTCAAATACACATATATTAAAATTAATATACAAAATGCGTATATAATAAGGTAAATTTGTATTGAAAAAATATGCAACATACACGTTTACTCATACAAATTTATATTATTTTATTGGTATTTTGTTTATTTATTTTGATACGAATTACATGATTATATGTGTATTTTGTACATATTTTTTTTATACGTATTTACATTATTTAATGTGTATTTTGTATATATTTTCATACAAATTTAATTACTTCTGTGTATTTTTATAAATATTTTGATACAAATTTAATTTATGTGTATTTGTATATATATTTCAATTCAAATTTACATTATTTTATGTGTATTTTGTATATTTATATTTATACAAATACACATTCTTTTATTGCTATTTTATTTATTTATTTTGATACGAATTTACATTATTTTATGTGTATTTTGTATACATTTTTTTATACGTATTTACTTCATTTTATGTGTATTTTGTATATATATTTTTATAAAAATCTACGTTATTATATGTGTATTCGTATATATATTTTGAAACAAATTTACATTGTTTTATATGTATTTTGCATATAAAATTTGTATTTGTATTAAATTTGTATTGAAATAGATATGCAAAATACATATAAAATAATGTAAATTTGTTTCAAAATATATATACGAATACACATAAAATAACGTAGATTTCTATAAAAATACATATACAAAATACACATAAAAATAAGTAAATACGTATAAAAAAATGTATACAAAATACACATAAAATAATGTAAATTCGTATAAATGTAAATAAACAATATACCAATAAAAGAATGTGTATTTGTATAAATATAAATATACAAAATGCACATAAAATAACGTAAATTTATATAAAACTATATACATAAAATAACGCAAATTTCTATAAAAATATATGTACAAAAATGAACATTAAATAAATTTGCATAAAAATATATATACAAAACACACATTAGATAATGTAAATGAGTATAAAAATATGTATACAAAATACCTATGAAATAATCTAAATTCGTATCGAATTAAATTAAGAAATACCAATAAAATAATGTAATTTTGGATGAAAATATATATACAAAATACACATAAAATAACCTAAATATAAATACAAATATACACATAAAATAATTAAAATTGAATGAAATAAATATACAAAATAAACATAAAATAAGGTAAATTTGTAATGAAATATATGAAAAAATACACATAAAATAATATAAATTTGTATGAAAATATATATACAAATACACATTAAATAACATGAATTTGTATAAAATTTGTATCAAAATATATACTTATACACACAATAAAATAACGTAATTTTTTTATGAAAATGTATATACAAAATACACATAAAATAATTTAAATACGTAGAAAAATATATATACAAAAAACACATAAAATAGTGTAAATATGTATGAAAATATATAAACAAATACACATAAAATAATGTAAATTTGGATAAAATATATATCATAAAATAATGTAAATTCGTATCAAAATAAATAAACAAAATACCAATAAAAGAATGTGTATTTGTATGAATATAAATATACAAAATACACATAAAATAACGTAAATTTATATAAAACTATATACAAAAATACACAGAAGTAATTAAATTTGTATGAAAATATATACAAAATACACACGAAATAAAGTAAATTTGTATCAAAATATTTATACAAATACACATATAATAACGTAAATTTGTATGAAAATATATAAACAAAATACACATTAAATAATGTAAATACGTATAAAAAAATATGTACAAAATACACATATAATCATGTAATTCGTATCAAAATAAATAAACAAAATACCAATAAAATAATATAAATTTGTATGAGTAAACGTGTATGTTGCATATTTTTTCAATACAAATTTACCTTATTATATACGCATTTTGTATATTAATTTTAATACAAATTTAATTATTCGATGTGTATTTTTGTATCTGTATTTTTATAAACATATTCTTTATTTTTTGGGTATTTTGCATCTTTATTTTCATACAAATTTACATTATTTTATTGATATTCTGCTCATTCATTTTGATAGGAATTGACATTATTCTATGTGTATTTTGTATATATTTTTCATACAAATTTACGTTATTTTATGTGTATTTGTTTATATATTTTGACACAAATTTACAATATTTTATGGGTATTTTGTATATACATTTCAAAAGAAATTTATTTGTTTTATGTGTATTTTGTATATCTTTTTTCATACAAACTCAAATTATTTCTATGTATTTTGTATATATTTTAATACAAATTTTAGTTATGTTATGTGTATTTTGTAAATTTATTTTCATTCAAATATATATTATTTTATGTTTTTTTTGTTGATTTATATTGATAGGAATTTACATTATTTTATATGTACTTTGTATATATATTTTATACGCTTTTTCATTATTTAATTTTTATTTTTAATATATTTTTATACAAATTCATGGTATTTTATGTGTATTTGTATATATATTTTCATATAAATTTTCATTATTTTATGTGTATTTTGTACATATATTTTATTACAAATCTACCTTATTTTATGTTTATTTTGTATGTGTATTTTGTATATTTATATTTATCCAAATACACATTCTTTTATTAGTATTTTGTTTATTTATTTTAATTCGAATTTACGTTCTTTTATCGGAATTTTATTTATTTATTTTGATACGAATTTTCATTTTCTTAGGTGTATTTGATATATATATTTTTATACTTATTTACATAATTTTATATGTATTTTGAATATATATTTTCATAGAAATTTACTCTATATGTATATGTATAGAAAATACACATGAAATAATCTAAATTCTTATCGAAATAAATGAAGAAAATACCGATAAAATAATGTAATTTTGAATGAAAATATATATAGAAAATACACATAAAATAACGTATATACAAATAAATATATACACATAAAATGATTTGAATTTGAATGAAAATAGATATAAAAATAAACTTAAAATAAGGCAAATTTATAATGAAATATATATACAAAATACACATAAAATAATGTAGATTTGTTTCAAAATATATATACGAATACACATAAAATAACGTAGATTTCTAGAGAAATATATACAAAATACACATGAAATGTTGTAAATACGTATAAAAATATATATACAAAATACACATTAAATAATGTAAATTCGTGTCAAAATAAATAATTAAAATATCAATAAAAGAATGTGTATTTGTATTAAAATAAATATACAAAATACACATACAATAAGGTAAATCTGTATTGAAATAGATATGCAAAATACATATAAAACAATGTAAATTTGTTTCAAAATATATATACGAATACACATAAAATAACGTAGATTTGTATAAAAATATATATACAAAATACACATAAAATGAAGTAAATACGTATAAGAAAATGTATACAAAATACACATAAAATAATGTAAATTCGTATCAAAATAAATAAACAAAATACCAATAAAAGAATGTGTATTTGTATAAATATAAATATACAAAATACACATAAAATAACGTAAATTTGTATAAAACTATATACAAAAATACACAGAAGTTATTAAATTCGTATGAAAATAGATATACAAAATACAGATAAAATAAGCTAAATTTGAATTGAAATGTATATAGAAAATACATAAAATAATGTAAATTTGTATCAAAATATTTATAAAAATACATATAATAACGTAAATTTGTTTAAAATATATAAACAAAATACACATTAAGTAATGTAAATACGTATAAAAATATGTACAAAATACACATATAATCATGTAATTCGTATCAAACTAAATAAACAAAATATCAATAAAATAATGTAAATTTGTATGAGAAAACATATACAAATACATATAAAATAACGCTAATTTCCATAAAAATATATGTCCAAAAATGAACGTAAAATAAAGTAACTTTGGATAAAAATATATATACAAAACACACATTAAATAATGTAAATGCGTACATAAAATAACCTAAATTTGTATAAAACTATATACAAAAATACACAAAAATAATTTAAATTTGTATGAAAAGAAATATACAAAATACACATAAAATTAGGTTAATTTATATTGAAATACATATACAAAATACATACAAAATAATGTAAATTTGAAAGAAAATATATAAACAAATACAAATATAATAACGTAAAATTGTATGAAATATATAATCAAAATACACATTAAATAATGTAAATATGTATAAAAAAATATATACAAAACACAAATAGAATAATGTAAAATCGTATCAAAATATATACACAGAATATTAATAAAATAATGTAAATTTGTATGAAAATTAAGATGCAAAATACCTATAAAATAACGCATTTTTTATAAAAATATTGATACCAAAATACACATAAAATATTTGAATTTGTATTAAAATAAATATACAAAATGCACATACAATAAGGTAAATTTGTATTGAAATAGATATGCAAAATACATATAAAATAATGTAAATTTGTTTCAAAATATATATACGAATACACATAAAATAACGTAGATTTCTATAAAAATACATATACAAAATACATATAATATTAAGTAAATACGTATAAAAAATGTATACAAAATACACATAAAATAATGTAAATTCGTATAAATGTAAATAAACAATATACCAATAAAAGAATGTGTATTTGTATAAATATAAATATACAAAATGCACATAAAATAACGTAAATTTATATAAAACTATATACATAAAATAACGCAAATTTATATAAAAATATATGTACAAAAATGAACATAAAATAAATTTGCATAAAAATATATATATACAAAACACACTTTAGATAATGTAAATGAGTATAAAGATATGTATACAAAATACCTATGAAATAATCTAAATTAGTATCGAATTAAATTAAGAAAATATCAAGAAAATAATGTAATTTTGGATGAAAATATATATACAAAATACACATAAAATAACCTAAATACAAATACAAGTATACACATGAAATAATTTAAAATTGAATGAAATAAATATACAAAATAAACATAAAATAAGGTAAATTTGTAATGAAATATATGAAAAAATACACATAAAATAATATAAATTTGTATGAAAATATATATACAAATACACATTAAATAACATGAATTTGAATAAAATTTGTATCAAAATATATACTTATACACACAATAAAATAACGTAATTTTTTTATGAAAATGTATATACAAAATACACATAAAATAATTTAAATACGTAGAAAAATATATATACAAAAAACACATAAGATAATGTAAATTTGTATGAAAATATATAAACAAATACACATAAAATAATGTAAATTTGGATAAAATATATATACAAAATGAACATTAAATAATGTAAATATGTATAAAAAAAAATATACAAAATACACATAGAATAATGTTAAATCGTATCAAAATAAATAAAGAGAATATCAATAAAATAATGTAAATTTGTATGAAAATAAAGATGCAAAATATCCATATAATAACGCATATTTGCATAAAAATATATATACAAAAATACATATAAAATAGTTAAGTTTGTATTAAAATAAATATACAAAATGCACGTACAATAAAGTAAATTTGTATTGAAATAGATATGCAAAATACACATCAATAATGTAAATTTGTATCAAAATATATATACGAATATTCATAAAATAGAGTAAATTTCTATGAAAATATACATACAAAATAGATATACAAAATACACATATAACTAGTTAAATTTGTATTTAAATACATGTAAAAAAAACACATAAAATAATGTAGATTTGTATGAAATGAAAACAAATACATTTTATATAAAATATATATACAAAATACACATAGAATAATGTAAAATCATATCAAAATAAATACACAGAATATCAATAAAATAATGTAAATTTGTATGAAAATAAAGATGCAAAATACCCATAAAATAAAGCATATTTTTATAAAAATACATATACAAAAACACACATAGATTAATCAAATTTCTATTAAAATTAATATACAAAATGCACATACAATAAGGTAATTTTGTATTAAAAAATTTGCAAAATACACATAAAATAATGTAAATTTGTTTCAAAATATATATACGAATACACATAAAATAACGCAGATTTCTATAGAAATATATATAGAAAATACACTTGAAATAATTTAAATACGTATAAAAATATATATACAAAATACACATTAAATAATGTTAATTCGTGTCAAAATAAATAAACAAAATATCATGAAAAGAATGTGTATTTGTATGAAAATAGATATACACAAAATACACAAAAATAATTTAAACTTGTATGAAAATAAATATACAAAAAACATATAAAAATAGGTAAATTTGTATTGAAATACATATACAAAATACACATAAAATAATGTAAATTTGAATGAAAATATATAAACATATAGACTTAAAATAACGTAAATTTGTATCAAATATATATAAAAAAAAACATTAAATAATGTAAATATGTATAAAAAAATATATACAAAACACAAATAAAAAAATGTAAAATCGTATCAAAATAAATACAGAAAATATTAATAAAATAATGTAAATATGTATGAAAATTAAGATGGAAAATACCCATAAAATAACGCATTTTTTATAAAAATATAAATACGAAAAAACTTAAAATATTTGATTTTGTATTAAAATAAATAGATATACAAAATACACATAAAATAAGCTAAATTTGAATTGAAATATATATACAAAATACATAAAATAATGTAAATTTGTATCAAAATACCTATACAAATACACATATAATAACGTAAATTTGTATAAAAATATATAAACAAAATACACATTAAATAATGTAAATACGTATAAAAAATGTAAAAAATACACAAATAATCATGTAATTCGTATCAAAATAAATAGACAAAATACCAATAAAATAATGTAAATTTCTATGAGAAAACATATACAAAATACACATAAATAACGCAAATATCAATAAAAATATATATAATATAATATATTTTATACATATTTAAAATATTTAATGTATATTTTGTATATATATATTTTATCCAAATTTACGTGATTTTATATGTATTTGTTTATATATTTTCATACAAATTTACATTATTTTATGTGAGTTTTGTATATGTATTTCAATACAAATTTGCCTAACTTTATGTGTATTTTGCATATCTATTTTCAAACAAATTTAAATTATTTTTGTGTATATTTGTATATATTTTTATACAAATTTTAGTTATTTTATTTGTTTTTTGTATATATATTTTCCTACAAATATACATTCTTTTATTGGAATTTTGTGTATTTAATTTTTTACGAATTTACATTATTTTATGTGTATTTTGTATATATATTTTTCTACGTATTTAAACTATTTTATGTGTATTTTATATATACATTTTCATAAAAATTTACGTTATTTTATTGTGTGTATTCGTATATATTTTGAAACATTTTATACAAATTCATGTTATTTTATGTGTATTTGTATATATATTTTCATACAAATTTATATTATTTTATGTCTATTCTTACATATATTTTATTACGAATTTATCTTATTTTATGTTTATTTTGTATATTTATTTCATTCAATTTTAAATTATTTAATGTGTATATTTGTATTTGTATTTAGGTTATTTTATGTGTGTTTTCTATATATATTTTCATCCAAAATTACATTATTTTATTGTTATTTTCTTAATTTAACTCGATACGAATTTAGATTATTTCATAGGTATTTTGTATACATTTACATTATCTAATGTGTGTTTTGTATATATTTTTTTATGCAAACTAATTCTATGTGCATTTTTGTACATATTTTTATAGAAACTTAAAACGTTATTTTATGTGTATTTTGTATATGTTTTCTCACAAATTTACATTATTTAATTAGTTTTTGTTTATTTATTTTGATACGAATGACTTGATTATTGGTGTATTTTTGAAATAATTTTTTAAACGGAATTAAATTACCTAATGTGTATTTTTGTTATATAATTTTTTTTACAAATTTACGTTATTATATGTGTATTTGTTAAAAATATTTGAAACGGAATTTACTTTATTTTATGTATTTTGTATATATATTTCAATTAAAATTTAGCTTATTTTGTGTGTATTTTGTATATCTATTTTCATACTAATTTTATTACTTCTGTATTTTGTATATAGTTTTATACAAATTTACGTTATTTTACGTGCATTTTGTATATTTATATTTATACAAATACACATTCTCTTATTGGTATTTTGTTTATTTATATTTATACGAATTTACATTATTTTATGTGTATTTTGTATACATTTTTGATTCGTATTTACTTGATTTTATTTGTATTTTGTATATATATATTTATAGAAATCTACGTTATTTTATGTGTATTCGTATATATATTTTGAAACAAATTTACATTGTTTTATATGTTTTTCGCATATCTATTTCAATACAAATTTACCTTATTGTATGTGCATTTTGTATATTTATTTTAATACATATTCAAATATTTTATGTGTATTTTGGTATATATAATTTTATAAAAAATGCGTTATTTTATAGGTATTTTGCATCTTAGTTTTCATACAAATGTACATTATTTTATTAATATTCTGTGTATATATTTTGAAACGATTTTATATTATAGTATTTGTGTTTTGTATATATTTTTTTATACATATTTTCATTATTTAATGTGTATTTTTTATATATATTTTATACAAATTAACGTCATTTTAAGTGTATTTGTTTATATAATTTCATTCAAATTTACATTATTTTAAGTGTATTTTGAATATGTATTTCAATACAAATTTACCTAATTTTATGTGTATTTTGTATATTTATTTTCATACAAATTTAAATTATTTTTGTGTTTTTTTGTAAATTTATATGAAAATATATATACAAATACTGATAAAATACCATGAATTTGTATAAAATTATATATTCAAAATAAATATTAGATAATGTAAATGCGTATAAAAATATATATAAAAAGTACATATAAAATAATGTAAATTCGTATCAATATAAATCAACAAAATACCAATAAAATAATATATATTTGAATGAAAATAGATTTACAAAATACACATAACATAACTAAAATTTGTATTGAAATATATACAAAAATACATAAAAATAATTTGAGTTTGTATGAAAATAAATATTCAAAATACACATAAAACTAGGTAAATTTCTTTTGAAATATATATACAAAATACCCATAAAATATTGTAAATTTGTGTCAAAATATATAAACAAATACACATAAAATAATGTCAAATCGTATCAAAATGAATGAGCAGAATATCAATAAAATAACGTAAATTTGTATGAAAATAAAGATGCAAAATACCCATAAAATAAAGCATATTTTTATAAAAATACATATACAAAAATACACATAGAATAATTAAATTTGTATTAAAATTAATATACAAAATGCATATACAATAAGGTAAATTTGTATTGAAAAAATATGCAAAATACACATAAAAGTGTAAATTTGTTTAAAAATCTATATACGAATACACATAATATAACGTAGATTTCTATAGAAATATATATACAAAATACACATGAAATGAAGTAAATACGTATAAAAATATATATACAAAATACACATTAAATAATTTAAATTCTCGTCAAAATAAATAAACAAAATATCAATAAAAGAATGTGTATTTGTATGAAAATAGATATACAAAATACTCATAAAATAACCTAAGTTTGTATAAAACTATATACAAAAATACACAAAAATAATTTAAATTTGTATGAAAATAAATATACAAAATACACATAAAATTAGGTAAATTTGTATTGAAATACATATACAAAATACACATAAAATAATGGAAGTTTGAATGAAAATATATAAACATATACACTTAAAATAACGTAAATTTGTATCAAATATATATACAAAATACTAATTAAATAATGTAAATATGTATAAAAAAATATATTCAAAACACAAATAGAATAATGTAAAATCGTATCAAAATAAATACACAGAATATTAATAAAATAATGTAAATTTGTATGAAAATAAAGATGGAAAATAGCCATAAAATAACGCATTTTTTATAAAAATATATATACCAAAATACACATAAAATATTAAAATTTGTATTAAAATAAATATAAAAAATGCACACTCTGTAAGGTAAATTTGTATTGAAATAGATATGCAAAATACAATGTAAATTTGTTTCAAAATATATATACGAATACACATAAAATAACGTTGATTTCTATAAAAATATATACAAAATAGACATAAAATGAAGTAAATACGTATAAAAAAATGAATACAAAATACACATAAAAATCGTATCAAAATAAATAAACAAAATACTAGTAAAAGAAAGTGTATTTGTATAAATATAAATATACAAAATACACATAAAATATCTTAAATTTGTATAAAACTATATACAAAAATACACAGAAGTTATTAAATTTGTATGAAAATATATATACAAAATACAGCTAAAACAAGCTAAATTTGAATTGAAATGTACATACAAAATACATAAAATAATGTAAATCTGTATCAAAATATTTATACAAATACATATAATAACGTAGATTTGTTTAAAAATATATAAACAAAATACACATTAAGTAATGTAAATACGTATAAAAAATATGTACAAAATACACATATAATCATGTAATTCGTATCAAAATAAATAAACAAAATAGCAATAAAATGATGTAAATTTGTATGAGAAAACATATACAAATAACGCAAATTTCTATAAAAATATATGCACAAAAATGCACATAAAATAAAGTAAATTAGCATAAAAATATATATACAAAACACACACTAAATAATGTAAATGCGTACATAAAATAACCTAAATTTGTATAAAACTATATACAAAAATACACAAAAATAATTTAAATTTGTTTGAAAATAAATATACAAAATACACATAAAATTAGGTAAATTTGTATGGAAATACATATACAAAATACACATCAAATAATGTAAATTTGAATGAAAGTATATAAACAAATACACTTAAAATAACGTAAATTTGTATAAAATATATATGCAAGATACACATTAAAAAATGTAAATATGCAAGATACACATTAAAAAATGTAAATATGTATAAAAAAAGTATATACAAAAAACAAATAGAATAATGTAAAATCGTATCAAAATAAATACACCGAATATTAATAAAATCATGTAAATTTGTATGAAAATAAAGATGCAAAATTCCCATAAAATAGCGTATTTCTTATAAAAATATATATACCAAAATACACATAATATATTTAAATTTGTATTGAAATAAATATACAAAATGCACATACAATAAGGTAAATTTGTATTGAAAGAGATATGCAAAAATACAACATAAAACAATGTAAATTTGTTTCAAAATATATATACGAATACAAATAAAAAAACGTAGATTTCTATAAAAATATATATACAAAATACACATAAAATTAAGTAAATACGTATAAAAAAATGTATACAAAATACACATAAAATAATGTAATTTCGAATTAAAATAAATAAACAAAATACCAATAAAAGAATGTGTATTTGGATAAATATAAATATACTAAATACACATACAAAATAAACATAAAATAAGGTAGATTTGTAATAAAATATATGTACAAAATACACATATAATAATGTAAATTTATATGAAAATATATATACAAATACACATGAAATACCATGAATCTGTATAAAAATATATATTCAAAATAAATATTAAATAATGTAAAAGCGTATAAAAATATATATACAAAGTACATATAAAATGAAAATTAAGATGCAAAATACCTATAAAATAACACATTTTTTATAAAATTATTGATACCAAAATACACATAAAATATTTGAACTTGTATTAAAATAAATATACAAAATGCACATACAATAAGGTAAATTTGTATTGAAATAGATATACAAAATACATATAAAATAATGTAAATTTGTTTGAAAATATATATACGAATATACATAAAATAACGTAGATTTCTATAAAAATACATATACAAAATACACATAAAATTAAGTAAATACGTATAAAAAAATGTATACAAAATACACTTAAAATAATGTAAATTCGTATAAATGTAAATAAACAATATACCAATAAAAGAATGTGTATTTGTATAAATATAAATATACAAAATGCACATAAAATAACGTAAATTTATATAAAACTATATACATAAAATAACGCAAATTTCTATAAAAATATATGTACAAAAATGAACATTAAATAAATTTGCATAAAAATATATATACAAAACACACATTAGATAATGTAAATGAGTATAAAAATATGTATACAAAATACCTATGAAATAATCTAAACTCGTATCGATTTAAATTAAGAAATACCAATAAAATAATGTAATTTTGGATGAAAATATATATACAAAATACACATAAAATAACCTAAATACAAATACAAATATACACATAAAATAATTTAAAATTGAATGAAATAAATATACAAAAAAAAACATAAAATAAGGTAAATTTGTAATGAAATATATGAAAAAATACACATAAAATAATATAAATTTGTATGAAAATATATATACAAATACACATTAAATAACATGAATTTGTATAAAATTTGTATCAAAATATATACTTATACACACAATAAAATAACGTAATTTTTTATGAAAATGTATATACAAAATACACATAAAATAATTTAAATACGTAGAAAAATATATATACAAAAAACACATAAAATAATGTAAATATGTATGAAAATATATAAACAAATACACATAAAATAATGTAAATTTGGATAAAATATATATCATAAAATAATGTAAATTCGTATCAAAATAAATAAACAAAATACCAATAAAAGAATGTGTATTTGTATGAATATAAATATATAAAATACACATAAAATAACGTAAATTTATATAAAACTATATACAAAAATACACAGAAGTAATTAAATTTGTATGAAAATATATACAAAATACACACGAAATAAGCTAAATTTGAATTGAAATATATATACAAAATACATGAAATAAAGTAAATTTGTATCAAAATATTTAAACAAATACACATATAATAACGTAAATTTGTATGAAAATATATAAACAAAATACACATTAAATAATGTAAATACGTATAAAAAATATGTACAAAATACACATATAATCATGTAATTCGTATCAAAATAAATAAACAAAATACCAATAAAATAATATAAATTTGTATGAGTAAACGTGTATGTTGAATATTTTTTCAATACAAATTTACCTTATTATATACGCATTTTGTATATTAATTTTAATACAAATTTAATTATTCGATGTGTATTTTTGTGTCTGTATTTTTATAAACATATTCTTTATTTTTTGGTTATTTTGTCTCTTTATTTTCATACAAATTTACATTATTTTATTGATATTCTGCTCATTCATTTTGATAGGAATTGACGTTATTCTATGTGTATTTTGTATATATTTTTCATACAAATTTACGTTATTTTATGTGTATTTGTTTATATATTTTGACACAAATTTACAATATTTTATGGGTATTTTGTATATACATTTCAAAAGAAATTTACCTAGTTTTATGTGTATTTTGTATATCTATTTTCATACACTCAAATTATTTCTATGTATTTTTGTATATATTTTAATACAAATTTTAGTTATGTTATGTGTATTTTGTAAATTTATTTTCATTCAAATATATATTATTTTATTGGTGTGTTGATTTATATTGATACGAATTTACATTATTTTATATGTACTTTGTATATATACTCTTATACGCTTTTCCATTATTTAGTATTTATTTTGAATATATATTTTTATACAAATTCATGGTATTTTATGTGTATTTGTATATATATATTTTCATATAAATTTACATTATTTTATGTGTATTTTGTACATAAATTTTATTACAAATCTACCTTATTTTATGTTTATTTTGTATGTATATATATATATATATATATATATATATATATATATATATATATATATATATATATATATATATATATATATATATATATATATATATATATATATATATATATATATATATATATATATATATATATATATATATATATATATTTTATATATTTTGTTTATTTATTTTTTTAGAAATTTACATTATTTTATGTATTTTGTATATATTTTTATATGTATTTATAATTTTATGTATATTTTGTATATATATTTTATACAAATATATTATTTCATGTGTATTCGTATATATATTTTGAAACAAATTTACATAGTTTATATGTATTTTGCATATCTATTTCAATAAAGAATAATTAAATTTGTATTAAAATTAATATACAAAATGCACACATAAAATAAGGTAAATTTGTATGAAAAAAATATACAAAATACAAATAAAAAATTGTAAATTTGTTTCAAAATATATATACAAATACACATAAAATAACGTAGATTTGTATGAAAATATATATACAAAATACACATGAAATTATGTAAATTTGTATAAAAAATATATATATATATATATATATATATATATATATATATATATATATATATATATATATATATATATATATATATATATATATATATATATATATATATATATATATATATATATATATATATATATATATATATATATATATATATATATATATATATATATATATATATATATATATATATATATATATATATATATATATATATATATATATATATAAAATACATATTAAGTAATGTAAATTGTGTCAAAATAAATAAACAAAAATATCATGAAAAGAATGTATTTGTATGAAAATAGATAATAGATAATAAATTTGTATAAAATATATATGCAAGATACACATTAAATAATGTAAATATGTATAAAAAATATATATACAAAAAACAAATAGAATAATGTAAAATCGTATCAAAATAAATACACAGAATATTAATAAAATAATGTAAATTTGTATGAAAATAAAGATGCAAAATTCCCATAAAATAAAGCATTTATTTTAAAAATATATATACCAAAATGCACATAAAATATTTAAATTTGTATTGAAATAAATATACAAAATACATATACAATAAGGTAAGTTTGTATTGAAAGATATATGCAAAAATACATATAAAACAATGTAAATTTGCTTCAAAATATATATACGAATACACATAAAATAACGTAGATTTCTATAAAAATATGTATACAAAATACACATAAAATTAAGTAAATACGTATTAAAAAAATATAAACAAAATACACATAAAATAATGTAAAGTCGAAAGAAAATAAATAAACAAAATTCCAATAAAAGAATGTGTATTTGTATAAATATAAATTTACAAAATACACATACAAAATAAACAAAAAACAAGTTAAATTTTTAATTAAAGATATGTACAAAATACACATAAAATAATTTAAATTTATATGAAAATATATATACAAGTACATAAAATACCATGAATTTGTATAAAATTATATATTCAAAATAAATATTAAATAATGTAAATGCGTATAAAAATATATATAAAATATATAAAATAATGTAAATTCGTATCAATATAAATCAACAAAATACCAATAAAATAATATATATTTGAATGAAAATAGATTTACAAAATACACATAAAATAACTAAAATATGTATTGAAATATATACAAAATACATAAAAATAATTTAAATTTGTATGAAAATAGATATACAAAATACACATAAAACTATGTAAATTTCTTTTGAAATGTATATACAAAATACACATAAAATAATTTAAATTAGTGTCAAAATATATAAGCAAATACACATAAAATAACGTATATTTTTATAAAAAATATATACAAAATATACATAGAATAATGTCAAATCGTATCAAAATGAATGAGCAGAATATCAATAAAATAATGTAAATTTCTATGAAAATAAACATGCAAAATACCCATAAAATAAAGCATATTTGTTAATAAATACATAAAAAAAAATTCACATAGAATAATTTAATTTGTATTAAAATTAATATACAAAATGCACATACAATAAGGTAAATTTGTATTGAAAAATATGCAAAATACACATAAAAGTGTAAATTTGTTTAAAATATATATACGAATACACATAAAATAACGTAGATTTCTATAGAAATATATATACAAAACACATGAAATGATGTAAATACGTATAAAAATATATATTCAAAATACACATTAAATAATGTAAATTTCGTCAAAATAAATAAACAAAATATCAATAAGAGAATGTGTATTTGTATGAAAATAGATATACAAAATATTCATAAAATAACCTAAGTTTGTATAAAACTATATACAAAATACACAAAATAATTTAAATTTGTATGAAAATAAATATACAAAATACACATAAAATTATTTTGTATATCTATTTTATACAAATGTACGTTATTTTATGTGAATTTGTTTCATTTCATACAAATTTACATTATTTTATGTGTATTTTGTACATGTAAATACAAATTTAACTAATTATAGTTGTATTTGTATATCTATTTTCATACAAATTGAAATTTATTTTTTGTTTTTTATATATTTTATTCAAATTTTCGTAATCTTATAAAAATATATATACCAAAATACACATAAAATTTTTAAATTTGCATTGAAATAAATATACAAAATGCACATACAATAAGGTAAATTTGTATTGAAAGAGATATGCAAAAATACATATAAAACAATGTAGATTTGTTTCAAAATATATATATACGAATACAAATAAAAAAACGTAGATTTCTATAAATATATATATATATATACAAAATACACATAAAATTCAGTAAATACGTATAAAAAAAATGTATACAAAATACACATAAAATAATGTAAATTCGAATTAAAATAAATAAACAAAATACCAATAAAAGAATGTGAATTTGGATAAATATAAATATACAAAATACACATACAAAATAAACATAAAATAAGGTAGATTTGTAATAAAATATATGTGAGAATGCACATAAAATAATATAAATTTATATGAAATATATATACAAATACACATAAAATAACATGAATTTGTATAAAATATATATTCAAAATATATACGAATACACACAATAAAATAACGTAAATTTTATGAAAATGTATATATAAAATACACATAAAATAATTTAAATACGTGAAAAATATATACAAAATACACATAAAATAATGTAAATTTGTAAAAATTAAATACACAAAATTCAATAAAGGAATATTTGTAGTAAAATATATATACAAAAAACAAATAAAATAACTAAAATTTGTATAAAAAAAAAAAAAAATATACAAAAAAATAATTTAAATTTGTTTGAAAATAGATATGCAAAATACACATAAAGTTAGGCAAATTTGTATTGAAATACATATACAAAACTCACATAAAATAATGTAAATTTGTATGAAAATATATAAACAAATACATATAAAATCACGTAAATTTGGATAAAATATATATATACAAAATATACATTAAATATTTAAATATGTATAAAATATATATTATATTATATATATTTTATTGATATTTGTTATTTATGTGTATTTTGTATATTTACTCATAGAAATTTATATTATTTTATTGGTATTTTGTCTATTTATTTTGATACGAATTACATGATTATTTGTGTATTTTTACATTTTTATACGTATTTACATTATTTAATGTGTATTTTGTTTATATATTTTTATTCAAATTTACGTTATTATATGTTTATTTGTATAAATATTTTTATACAAATTTACATTAGTTTATATACTTTGTATATATTTATTCCAGTTCAAATTTAGCTTATTTTATGTGTATTTTGTATATCTATTTATTTTAATACAAAATCAAATATTTTATATTTTTCGTATTTATATTTTTATAAAAAATGCGTTATTTTATGGGTATTTTCATCTTAATTTTCATACATATTTACATTATTTTATTAATATTTTCTGTATTTATTTTGATACGATTTTACATTTTTTATTTGTGTTTTGTATATATTTTTATACATATTTACATTATTTAATGTTTTTGTATATATATTTGATAGAAATTTACGTTATTTTAAGTCAATATGTTTATATATTTTCATTCAAATTTACATTATTATATGTGTATTTTGTATATGTATTTCAATACAAATTTACCTATTTTATATGTTTTTGTATATTTATTTTAATACAAGTTTAAATTATTTTTGTGTATTTTTGTATATAGTTTTATACAAATTTAGGTTATTTTGTGTATTTTGTATATCTATTTTCATACAAATACACATTCTTTTCATGATATTTTGTTTATTTATTTTGACACGAATTAACATTATTTAATGTGTATTTTGTATATATATTTTTATACGTATTTACATTATTTCAAGTGTATTTTCTATATATATTTCTATAGAAATCTGCGTTATTTTATGTGTATTCGTATATATATTTTGAAACAAATTTACATTCTTTTATGTGTATTTTGCAAATTTTTTAATACAAATTTACCTTATTGTATGTGTATTTCGTATATTAATTTTAATACAAATTTGATTAATCTATGTGTATTTTTGTATATGTATTTTTATAAAATATGCTTTATTTTATGGGTTTTTTGCATCTTTATTTTCATACAAATTTACATTATTTTATTGATATTCTGTGTATTTATTTTGATATGATTTTACATTATTCTATGTGTATTTTGTATATATTTTATATAAAATGTATTTGTTTTCATTTCATACAAATCTACATTAGTTTATGTGTTTTTTTTACATGTATTTAAATACAAATTTAACTAGTTATATGTGTATTTTGTATATCTATTATGTATGTATATTTTCATAGAAATTTACTCTATTTTATGAATATTCGTATATATATTTTGATACAAATTTACATTATTGATGTGTATTTTGCATATCTATTTCAATACAAATTTACTTTATTGTACGTGCATTTTGTATATTTATTTTAATACAAACTTAACTATTTTATATGTATTTTTGTATATATATTTTTATGCAAATATGCGTTATTATATGGATATTTTGCATCTTTATTTTCATACAAATTTACATTATTTTATTGATGTTCTCTTTATTTATTTTGATACGATTTAACATTATTCTATGTGTACTTTGTACATTTTTTTTTATACATTTTTACATTATTTAATGTTCATTTTGTATATATATTTTATCCAAATTTACATTATTTTATGTGTATTTGTTCATATATTTTCATACAAATTTACATTATCTTATGTGTTTTTTGTATATATATTTTTCTACGTATTTAAATTATTTTATGTGTATTTTGTATATTCATTTTCATAAAAAAATTACTTTATTTTATTGTGTGTATCAGTATATATTTTGATACAAATTTTATTCAAATTCATGTTATTTAATGTGTATTTGTATATATATTTTCATACAAATTTATATTATTTTATGTGTATTTTTTCATATATTTCATTACAAATTTACCATATTTTATGTTTATTTTGTATATTTATTTCATTCAATTTTAAATTATTTCATGTGTATACTTGTATTTGTATTTAGGTTATTTTATGTGTATTTTGTATATATATTTTCATCCAAAATTACATTATTTTCTTGATATTTTCTTAATTTAATTCGATACGAATTTAGATTATTTCATAGGTATTTTGTATACATATCTTTATACTCATTTACATTATCTAAAGTGTGTTTTGTATATATATTTTTATGCAAATTTATTTTATGTTCATTTTTGTACATATATTTTTATATAAATTTGCGTTATTTTATGTATATAGTTTTATATAAATTTACGTTATTTTATGTGCATTTTGTATATTTATATTTATACAAATACACATTCTTTTATTGGTATATTGTTTATTTACATTTATACGAGTTTACATTATTTTATGTGTATTTTGTATACATTTTTTTATACGTATTTACTTAATATTATGTGTATTTTGTATATGTATTTTTATAGAAATCTACGTTATTTTATGTGTATTCGTATATATATTTTGAAACAAATTTACATTATTTTATATGTATTTTGCATATCTATTTCAATACAAATTTACCTTATTGTATGTGCATTTTGTATATTTATTTTAATACAAATTCAAATTTTTTATGTGTATTTTGGTATCAATATTTTTATAAAAAATGCGTTATTTTATAGGTATTTTGCATCTTAATTTTCATACAAATTTACATTATTTTATTAATACTCTGTGTATATATTTTGATACGATTTTACATTATTCTATTTGTGTTTTGTATATATTTTTTTATACATATTTACATTATTTAATGTGTATTTTGATTATATATTTCATACAATTTTACGTTATTATATTTGTATTTGTTTATATATTTTCTTTCAAATTTACATTATTTTGTATGTATTTTGTATATGTATTTCAATATAAATTAACCTAATTTTAAGTGTATTTTGTATATTTCTTTTCATACAAATTTAAATTATTTTTGTGTATTTTTGTATATAGTTTTATACAAATTTAGGTTATTTTATGTACGCATTTACATTATTTAATGTGTGTTTTGTATATATATTTTTATCCAAAGTTACTTTATTTTACGTTCATTTTTGGACATATATTTTTATAGAAATTTCCGTTATTTTATATGTATTTGTATATGTTTCTCATACAAATTTACATTATTTTATTGATATTTTGTTTATTTAGTTTGATACGAATTACATGATTATATGTGTATTTTGTACATATTTTTTATACGTATTTACATTACTTAATGTGTATTTTGTTTATATATTTTTAAACAAATTTACGTTATTATATGTATTTTTATAAATATTTTGATACAAATTTACATTATTTTATGTATTTTCTATATACATTTCAATTCAAATTTAGCTTATTTTATCTGTATTTTGTATATCTATATTCATACGAATTTAATAACTTCTGTGTATTTTTGTATATAGTTTTATACAAATTTACGTTATTTTATGTGTATTTTGTATATTTATATTTATACAAATACACATTCTTTTATAGGTATTTTGTTTATTTATTTTGATTATTATTTACATTTTTTTTTGTGCATTTTGTATACATTTTCTTATACGTATTTACTTCAATTTACATTTATTTTTTATATATATTTTTATACAAATCTACTTTATTTTATGTGTATTCGTATATATATTTTGAAACAAATTTACATTGTTTTATATGTATTTTGCATATCTATTTCAATACAGATTTACCTTATTGTATGTGTATTTTGTATATTTATTTTAATACAAATACACATTCTTTTATTGATATTTCAATTATTTATTTTGACACGAATTTACGTTATTTAATGTGTATTTTGTATATATATTTTTATACGTATTTACAACATTTCATGTGTATTTTGTATATATGTCTCTAGAAATCTACGTTATTTTATGTGTATTCGTATATATATTTTGAAACAAATCTACATTATTTTATGTGTATTTTGTAGATATATTTCTTTATAAATTTGCCTTATTTTAAGTTTATTTTTATATCTATTTTCATTCAAATTCAAATCATTTTATGTATATATATTTATTTGTATATACGTTATTTTATGTGTATTTTCTATATATATTTTCATTCAAAATTACATTATTTTATCGGTATTTTCTTCATTTATTTCGATACGAATTTAGATTATTTCATGTGTATTTTCTATACATATACATATTGAGTAAATTTCTATGAAAATATATATTCAAAATACATATAAAATTATGTAAATAAGTATAAAAATATATATATCAAATACACTTATAAAAAATGAAAATTCGTATCAAAATAAATAAATAAAATTCCGATAAAAGAACGTAAATTCGAATTAAAATAAATAAACAAAATACCAATAAAAGAATGTGTATTTGGATAAATATAAATATAATAAATACACATACAAAATAAACATAAAATAAGGTAGATTTGTAATAAAATATATGTACAAAATACACATAAAATAATGTAAATTTATATGAAAATATAT
This sequence comes from Eriocheir sinensis, assembly GCF_024679095.1. Taxonomy (NCBI): domain Eukaryota; kingdom Metazoa; phylum Arthropoda; class Malacostraca; order Decapoda; family Varunidae; genus Eriocheir; species Eriocheir sinensis. Next base: position 156,951 of record NW_026111514.1, on the reverse strand, counting down.
ATACAAATTCATAAAATACCATGAATTTGTATAAAATATATATTCAAAATAAATATTAAATAATGGAAAAGCGTATAAAAATATATATACAAATTACATATAAAATATTGTAAATTCGTATCAATATAAATCAACAAAACACCAATAAAATAATATCTATTTTAATGAAAATAAATTTACAAAATACACATAACATAACTAAAATTTGTATTAAAATATATACAAAAATACATAGAAATAATTTGAGTTTGTATGAAAATAGATATACAAAATACACATAAAACTAGGTAAATTTCTTTTGAAATGTATATACAAAATACCCATAAAATATTGTAAATTTGTGTCAAAATATATAAACAAATACACATAAAAAAACGTAAATTTGTATGAAAAATATATACAAAATACACATAGAATAATGTCAATTCCTATCAAAATGAATGAGCAGAATATCAATAAAATAATGTAAATTTGTATGAAAATAAAGATGCAAAATACCCAAAAAATAAAGAATATGTTTATAAAAATACAGATACAAAAATACACATCGAATAATTAAATTTGTATTAAAATTAATATACAAAATGCGTATATAATAAGGTAAATTTGTATTGAAAAAATATGCAACATACACGTTTACTCATACAAATTTATATTATTTTATTGGTATTTTGTTTATTTATTTTGATACGAATTACATGATTATATGTGTATTTTGTACATATTTTTTTATACGTATTTACATTATTTAATGTGTATTTTGTTTATATATTTTCATACAAATTTACGTTATTATATGTGTATTTGTATAAATATTTTGATACAAATTTACTTTATTTCGTGTGTATTTTGTATATATTTTCATACAAATTTAATTACTTCTGTGTATTTTTGTATATAGTTTTATATAAATTTACGTTATTTTATGTGTATTTTGTATATTTATATTCATACAAATACACATTCTTTTATTGGTATTTTGTTTATTTATTTTGATACGAATTTACATTATTTTATGATATATATTTTATCCAAATTTACATTATTTTATGTGTATTTGTTTATATATTTTCATACATATTTACATTATTTTATGTGTTTTTTGTATATATGTTTTTCTACGTATTTAAATTATTTTATGTGTGTTTTGTATATACATTTTCATAAAAAAATTACGTTATTTTATTGTGTGTATAAGTATATATTTTGATACAACTTTTATACAAATTCATGTTATTTAATGTGTATTTATATATATATTTTCATATAAATTTATATTATTTTATGTGTATTTTTTCATATATTTCATTACAAATTTACCTTATTTATGTTTATTTTGTATATTTATTTCATTTAATATAATCAAATTTAAATTTATTGTATATGCATTTTGTATATTAATTTTAATACAAATTTACTTATTCTATGTGTATTTTTCTATATGTATTTTTATAAAAATATGCTTTATTTTATGGGTATTTTGCATCTTTATTTTCATACAAATTTACGTTATTTTATTGATATTCTGCTCATTCATTTTGATACGATTTGACATTATTCTATGTGTATTTTGTATATATTTTTCATACAAATTTACGTTATTTTATGTGTATTTGTTTATATATTTTGACACAAATTTACAATATTTTATGGGTATTTTGTATATATGTTATATTTCAAAAGAAATTTACCTAGTTTTATGTGTATTTTGAATATCTATTTTCATTCAAACTCAAATTATTTTTATGTATTTTTGTATATATTTCAATACAAATTTTAGTTAGGTTATATGTATTTTGTAAATCTATTTTCATTCAAATATATATTATTTTATTGGTATTTTGTTGATTTATATTGATACGAAATTACATTATTTTATATGTACTTTCTATATATATTTTTATACGCATTTACATTATTTTATATTTATTTTGAGTATATAATTTTATACAAATTCATGGTATTTTATGTGTATTTGTATATATATTTTCATATAAATTTACATTATTTTATGTGTATTTTGTACATATATTTCATTACAAATTTACCTTATTTTATGTTTATTTTGTATGTGTAATTTGTACATTTATATTTATACAAATACACATTCTTTTATTGGTATTTTGTTTATTTATTTTGTTTCGAATTTACATTATTTTATGTGTATTTTGTTTACATTTTTTTATACGTATTTACTTAATTTTATGTGTATTTTGTATATATATTTTTATAGAAATCTACGTTATTTTATGTGTATTCGTACATATATTTTGAAACAAATTTACATTGTTTTATATGTACAATAAGGTAAATTTGTATTGAAATAGATATGCAAAATACATATAAAGCAATGTAAATTTGTTTCAAAATATGTACACGAACGCACATAAAATAACGTAGATTTCTATAACAATATATATACAAAATACACATAAAATGAAGTAAATACGTATAAAAAATGTATACAAAATACATATAAATTAATGTAAATTCGTGTCAAAATAAATAAACCAAATACCAATAAAAGAATGTGTATTTGTATGAAAATAAATATACAAAATACACAAAAAAAATAACATAAATTTGTATAAAACTATATAAAAAATACACAGAAGTAATTATATTTGTATGATTTTATATACAAAACACACACAAAATAAGCTAAATTTGAATTGAAATATATATACAAAATACATGAAATAAAGTAAATTGGTATCAAAATATTTATACAAATACACATATAATAACGTAAATTTGTATGAAAATATATAAACAAAATACACATATAATCATGTAATTCGTATCAAAATAAATAAACAAAATACCAATAAAATAATATAAATTTGTATGAGTAAACGTGTATAAATATAAATGTACATAATACATATACAAAATAAACATAAAATAAGGTAAATTTGTAATGAAATATATGTACAAAATACACATAAAATAATGTAAATTTATATGAAAATATATATACAAATACATATAAAATACCATGAATTTGTATAAAATTATATATTCAAAATAAATATTATATAATGTAAATGCGTATAAAAATATATATAAAACGTACATATAAAATAATGTAAATTCGTATTAATATAAATAAACAAAATACCAATAAAATAATATGTATTTGAATGAAAATAAATTTTCAAAATACACATACTAAAATTGTATTGAAATATAAAATAAAATAATTTGATTTGTAATAAAATATATATACAAAATACACATAAAAATAGGTAAATTTATTTGAAATATATATACAAATACACATAAAATACCATGAATTTGTATCAAAATATATAAACAAATACATATAAAATAATGTCAAAGCGTATCAAAATGAATATATGAATAAAATAACGTAAAATGAAAATAAAGATGCAAAATACCTATAAAATAACGCTTTTTTTATAAAATTATTGATACAAAAATACACATAAAATATTTAAATTTGTATTAAAATTAATATACAAAATGCATATACAATAAGGTAAATTTGTATTGAAAAATATGCAAAATACATATAAAAGTGTAAATTTGTTTAAAATATATATACGAATACACATAAAATAACGTAGATTTCTATAAAATATATATACAAAATCACATGAAATTAAGTAAATTGGTATAAAAAATATATACAAAATACACATTAAATAATGTAAATTCGCGTCAAAATAAATAAACAATATACCAATAAAAGAATGTGCATTTATATAAATATAAATATACAAAATGCACATAAAATAACGTAGATTTATATAAAACTATATACATAAAATAATTTAAATTTCTATGAAAATATATGTACAAAATGAACATAAAATAAATTTGTATTGAAATACATACACAAAATACAAACAAAATAATGGAAGTTTGAATGAAAATATATAAACATATACACTTAAAATAACGTAAATTTGTATCAAATATATATACAAAATACTAATTAAATAATGTAAATATGTATAAAAAATATATTCAAAATACAAATAGAATAATGTAAAATCGTATCAAAATAAATACACAGAATATTAATAAAATAATGAAAATTTGTTTGAAAATAAATATTCAAAATATAAATAAAATAACGAATTTATATAAAAATATATAAACCAAAATACACATAAAATATTAAAATTTGTATTAAAATAAATATAAAAAATGCACATAAAATAAGGTAAATTTGTATTGAAATAGATATGCAAAATACATATAAAGCAATATAAATTTGTTTCAAAATATATATACGAATACACATAAAATAACGTAGATTTCTATAAAAATATATACAAAATACACATGAAATGAAGTAAATAAGTATTAAAAATGAATACAAAATACACATAAAATATCAAAATAAATAAACAAAATACTAAAGAAAGTGTATTTGTATAAATATAAATATACAAAATTCATATAAAATATCGTAAATTTGTATAAACTATATACAAAATACACAGAAGTAATGTAAATATGTATGAAAATATATAAACAAATACACATAAAATAATGTAAATCTGAATTGAAATATATATACAAAATGAACATTAAATAATGTAAATATGTATAAAAATATATACAAATACATATAATAATGTTTAAAATATATCAAAACACACACTAAATAAAGTAAATATACATAAAATAATGTAAATTTGTATAAAACTATATACAAAAATACACAAAATAATTTATTTGTTTGAAAATAAATATACAAAATACACATAAAATAAGGTAAATTTGTATTGAAATAGATATATAAAATACATATCAAATAATGTAAATTTGTTTCAAAATATATATACGAATACATATAAAATAACGTAGATTTGTATAAAATATATATACAAAATACACGTTAAATAAAGTAAATACGTATAAAAAATGTATACAAAATACACATAAAATAATGTAAAATCGCATCAAAATAAATCAACAAAATATCAATAAAATAATGTAAATTTGTATAAAAATAAATATACAAAATACACATAAAATAACGTATTTGTATAAAATATATATACCAAAATACACATAAAATAATTAAATTTGTATTGAAATAGATATACAAAATACAGATAAAATAAGCTAAATTTGAATTGAAAGAGATATACAAAATACATATAAAATAATGTAAATTTGTTTCAAAATATTTATAAAATACATATAATAACGTAAATTTGTTTAAAAATATATAAACAAAATACATATGAAATAATGTAAATACGTATAAAAATATATATACAAAATACATATCAAATAATGTAAATTCGTATCAAAATAAATAAACAAAATAGCATGAAAAGAATGTGTATTTGTATGAAAATAGATAATAGATAATAAATTTGTATAAAAATATATGCAAGATACACATTAAATAAATTAAATTTGTATAAAAAGTATATACAAAAACAAATAGAATAATGTAAAATCGTATCAAAATAAATACACCGAATATTAATAAAATAATGTAAATTTGTATGAAAATAAATTTCTTATAAAACTATATACAAAAATACACAAAAATAATTTAAATTTGCATGAAAAGAAATATACAAAATACACATAAAATTAGGTTAATTTCTATTGAAATACATATACAAAATACACATAAAATAATGTAAATTTGAAAGAAAATATATAAACAAATACACATATAATAACGTAAATTTGTATGAAATATATATACAAAATACACATTAAATTATGTAATTCAAATTCAAAATACACATAAAATGATGTAAATTCGAATTAAAATAGATAAACAAAATACCAATAAAAGAATGTGTATTTGGATAAATATAAATATTCAAAATACACATACAAAATAAACATAAAATAAGGTAGATTTGTAATAAAATATATATACAAAATACACATAAAATAAGGTAAATTTATATGAAAATATATATACAAATACACATAAAATACCATGAATTTGTATAAAAATATATGTTCAAAATAAATATTAAATAATGTAAGAGCGTATAAAAATATATATACAAAGTGCATATAAAATGAAAATTAAGATGCAAAATACCTATAAAATAACGCTTTTTTTTAATAAAATTATTGATACCAAAATACACATAAAATATTTGAACTTGTATTAAAATAAATATACAAAATGCACATACAATACGGTAAATTTGTATTGAAATAGATTTGCAAAATACATATAAAATAATGTAAATTTGTTTCAAAATATATATACGAATACACATAAAATAACGTAGATTTCTATAAAAATACATATACAAAATACACATAATATTAAGTAAATACGTATAAAAAAATGTATACAAAATACACATAAAATAATGTAAATTCGTATAAATGTAAATAAACAATATACCAATAAAAGAATGTGTATTTGTATAAATATAAATATACAAAATGCACATAAAATAACGTAGATTTATATAAAACTATATACATAAAATAACGCAAATTTCTATAAAAATATATGTACAAAAATGAACATAAAATAAATTTGCATAAAAATATATATACAAAACACACTTTAGATAATGTAAATGAGTATAAAAATATGTATACAAAATACCTATGAAATAATCTAAATTCGTATCGAATTAAATTAAGAAATACCAATAAAATAATGTAGTTTTGGATGAAAATATATATACAAAATACACATAAAATAACCTAAATACAAATACAAGTATACACATAAAATAATTTAAAATTGAATGAAATAAATATACAAAATAAACATAAAATAAGGTAAATTTGTAATGAAATATATGAAAAAATACACATAAAATAATATAAATTTGTATGAAAATATATATACAAATACACATTAAATAACATGAATTTGTATAAAATTTGAATCAAAATATATACTTATACACACAATAAAATAACGTAATTTTTTTATGAAAATGTATATACAAAATACACAAAATAATTTAAATACGTAGAAAAATATATATACAAAAAACACATAAAATAATGTAAATTTGTATGAAAATATATAAACAAATACACATAAAATAATGTAAATCTGGATAAAATATATATACAAAATGAACATTAAATAATGTAAATATGTATAAAAAAAATATACAAAATACACATAGAATAATGTTAAATCGTATCAAAATAAATAAAGAGAATATCAATAAAATAATGTAAATTTGTATGAAAATATATATACAAAAATACACAAAAAAATTTATTTGTATTAAAATAAATATACGAAATACACATACAATAAGGTAAATCTGTATTGAAATAGATATGCAAAATACATATATAACAATGTAAATTTGTTTCAAAATATATATACGAATACACATAAAATAACGTAGATTTGTATAAAAATATATATACAAAATACACGTAAAATGAAGTAAATACGTATAAAAAAATGTATACAAAATACACATAAAATAATGTAAATTCGCATCAAAATAAATCAACAAAATACCAATAAAAGAATGTGTATTTGTATAAATATAAATATACAAAATACACATACAATAACGTAAATTTGTATAAAACTATATACAAAAATACACAGAAGTAATTAAATTCGTATGAAAATAGATATACAAAATACAGATAAAATAAGCTAAATTTGAATTGAAATGTATACACAAAATACATAAAATAATGTAAATTTGTATCAAAATATTTATAAAAATACATATAATAACGTAAATTTGTTTAAAAATATATAAACAAAATACACATTAAGTAATGTAAATACGTATAAAAAATATGTACAAAATACACATATAATCATGTAATTCGTATCAAACTAAATAAACAAAATAGCAATATAATATTGTAAATTTGTATGAGTAAAAATATACAAATACATATAAAATAACACTAATTTCTATAAAAATATATGTCCAAAAATTAACGTAAAATAAATTAACTTTGGATAAAAATATATATACAAAACACACATTAAATAATGTAAATGCGTACATAAAATAACCTAAATTTGTATAAAACTATATACAAAAATACACAAAAATAATTTAAATTTGCATGAAAAGAAATATACAAAATACACATAAAATTAGGTTAATTTCTATTGAAATACATATACAAAATACACATAAAATAATGTAAATTTGAAAGAAAATATATAAACAAATACACATATAATAACGTAAATTTGTGTGAAATATATATACAAAATACACATTAAATTATGTAAATATGTATAAAAAAATATATACAAAACACAAATAGAATAATGTAAAATCGTATATATACACAGAATATTAATAAAATAATGTAAATTTGTATGAAAATTAACATGCAAAATACCTATAAAATAACGCATTATTTATAAAATTATTGATACCAAAATACACATAAAATATTTGAATTTGTATCAAAATAAATATACAAAATGCACATACAATAAGGTAAATTTGTATTGAAATAGATATGCAAAATACATATAAAATAATGTAAATTTGTTTCAAAATATATATGCGAATACACATAAAATAACGTAGATTTCTATAAAAATACATATACAAAATACACATAAAATTAAGTAAATACGTATAAAAAAATGTATACAAAATACACATAAAATAATGTAAATTCGTATAAATATAAATAAACAATATAGCAATAAAAAATGTGTATTTCTATATATATAAATATACAAAATGCACATAAAATAACGTAAATTTATATAAAACTATATTCATGAAATAACGCAAATTTCTTTAAAAATATTTGTTCAAAAATGAACAAAATAAATTTGCATGAAAATATATATACAAAACACACATTAGATAATGTAAATGAGTATAAAAATATGTATACAAAATACCTATGACATAATCTAAATTCGTATCGAATTAAATTAAGAAAATACCAATATAATAATGTAATTTTGGATGAAAATATATATACAAAATACACATAAAATAACCTAAATACAAATACAAATATACACATAAAATAATTTAAAATTGAATGAAATAAATATAGAAAATAAACATAAAATAAGGTAAATTTGTAATGAAATATATGAAAAAATACACATAAAATAATATAAATTTGTATGAAAATATATATACAAATACACATTAAATAACATGAATTTGTATAAAATTTGTGTCAAAATATATACTTATACACACAATAAAATAACGTAATTTTTTATGAAAATGTATATACAAAATACAGATAAAATAATTTAAATACGTAGAAAAATATATATACAAAAAACACATAAAATAATGTAAATATGTATGAAAATATATAAACAAATACACATAAAATAAAGTAAATTTGGATAAAATATATATACAAAATGAACATTATATAATGTAAATATGAATAAAAAAAATATATACAAAAAACACATAGAATAATGTTAAATCGTATCAAAATAAACAAAATGAATATCAATAAAAGAATGTAAATTTGTATGAAAATAAAGATGCAAAATATCCATATAATAACGCATATTTGCATAAAAATATATATACAAAAATACATATAAAATAATTAAATTTGTATTAAAATAAATATACAAAATGCACGTACAATAAAGTAAATTTGTATTGAAATAGATATGCAAAAAAAAAATTAATAATGTAAATTTGTATCAAAATATATATACGAATACTCATAAAATAGAGTAAATTTCTATAAAAATATACATACAAAATAGATATACAAAATACACATATAACTAGTTAAATTTGTATTTAAATACATGTACAAAAAACACATAATGTAGATTTTTATGAAATGAAAACAAATACATTTTATATAAAATATATATACAAAATACACATAGAATAATGTAAAAACATATCAAAATAAATACACAGAATATCAATAAAATAATGTAAATTTGTATGAAAATAAAGATGCAAAATACCCATAAAATAAAGCATATTTTTATAAAAATACATATACAAAAATACACATAGATTAATCAAATTTGTATTAAAATTAATATACAAAATGCACATACAATAAGGTAAATTTGTATTGAAAAAATATGCAAAATACACATAAAACAATGTAAATTTGTTTCAAAATATATATACGAATACACATAAAATAACGCAGATTTCTATAGAAATATATCTACAAAATACACTTGAAATAATGTAAATACGTATAAAAATATATATACAAAATACACATTAAATAATGTTAATTCGTGTCAAAGTAAATAAACAAAATATCATGAAAAGAATGTGTATTTGTATGAAAATAGATATACAAAATACACATAAAATAACCTAAATTTGTATAAAACTATATACAAAAATACACAAAAATAATTTAAACTTGTATGAAAATAAATATACAAAAAACATATAAAAATAGGTTAATTTGTATTTAAATACATATACTAAATACACATAAAATAATGTAAATTTGAATGAAAATACATAAACAAATACACTTAAAATAACGTAAATTTGTATAAAAAAATATATACAAAACACAAATAGAATAATGTAAAATCGTATCAAAATAAATACACAGAATATTAATAAAATAATTTAAATTTGTATGAAAATAAAGAAGCAAAATACCCATAAAATAACGCATTTTTTTTAAATATATATACAAAAATACATATAAAAAAATTTATTTGTATTAAAATAAATATACAAAATACACATACAATAAGGTAAATCTGTATTAAAATAGATAAGCAAAATACATATAAAACAATGTAAATTTGTTTCAAAATATATATATGAATACACATAAAATAACGTAGATTTGTATAAAAATATATATACAAAATACACGTAAAATGAAGTAAATACGTATAAAAAATGTATACAAAATACACATAAAATAATGTAAATTCGTATCAAAATAAATAAACAAAATACCAATAAAAGAATGTGTATTTGTATAAATATAAATATACAAAATACACATAAAATAACGTAAATTTGTATAAAACTATATACAAAAATACACAGAAGTATTTAAATTCGTATGAAAATAGATATACAAAATACAGATAAAATAAGCTAAATTTGAATTGAAATGTATATACAAAATACATAAAATAATGTAAATTTGTATCAAAATATTTATAAAAATACATATAATAACGTAAATTTGTTTAAAAATATATAAACAAAATACACATTAAGTAATGTAAATACGTATAAAAAATATGTACAAAATACACATATTATCAAGTAATTCGTATCAAACTAAATAAACAAAATAGCAATAAAATAATGTAAATTTGTATGAGAAAACATATACAAATACATATAAAATAACGCTAATTTCTATAAAAATATATGTCCAAAAATGAACATAAAATAAATTAACTTTGGATGAAAATTTATATACAAAACACACATTAAATAATGTAAATGCGAACATAAAATAACCTAAATTTGTATAAAACTATATACAAAAATACAAAAAAATAATTTTAATTTGTATGAAAAGAAATATTCAAAATACACATAAAATTAGGTTAATTTCTATTGAAATACATATACAAAATACACATAAAATAATGTAAATTTGAAAGAAAATATATAAACAAATACACATATAATAACGTAAATTTTTATGAAATATATATACAAAATACACATTAAATAATGTAAATATGTATCAAAAAATATATACAAAACACAAATAGAATAGTGTAAAATCGTATCAAAATATACACACAGAATATTAATAAAATAATGTAAATTTGTATGAAAATTGAGATGCAAAATACATATAAAATAACGCATTTTTTATAAAATTATTGATACCAAAATACACAAAATATTTGAATTTGTATCAAAATAAATATACAAAATGCACATAAAATAAGGTAAATTTGTATTGAAAAAAATTTGCAAAATACATATAAAATAATGTAAATTTGTTTAAAAATCTTTATGCGAATACACATAAAATAACGTAGATTTCTATAAAAATACATATACAAAATACACATAAAATTAAGTAAATACGTATAGAAAAATGTATACAAAATACACATAAAATAATGTAAATTCGTATAAATATAAATAAACAATATAGCAATAAAAGAATTTGTATTTGTATAAATATAAATATACAAAATGCACATAAAATAACGTAAATTTATATAAAACTATATACATAAAATAATGCAAATTTCTATAAAAATATATGAACAAAAATGAACATAAAATAAATTTGCATAAAAATATATATACAAAACACACATTAGATAATGTAAATGAGTGTAAAAATATGTATACAAAATACCTATGAAATAATCTAAATTCGTATCGAATCAAATTAAGAAAACACCAATATAATAATGTAATTTTGGATGAAAATATATATACAAAATACACATAAAATAACCTAAATACAAATACAAATATACACTTAAAATAATTTAAAATTGAATGAAATAAATATACAAAATAAACATAAAATAAGGTAAATTTGTAATGAAATATATGAAAAAATGCACATAAAATATTATAAATTTGTATGAAAATATATATACAAATACATATTAAATAACATTAATTTGTATAAAATTTGTATCAAAATATATACTTATACACACAATAAAATAACGTAATTTTTTTATGAAAATGTATATACAAAATACACATAAAATAGTTTAAATACGTAGAAAAATATATATGCAAAAAACACATAAAATAATGTAAATATGTATGAAAATATATAAACAAATACATATAAAATAATGTAAATTTGGATAAAATATATATACAAAATGAACATTAAATAATGTAAATATGTATAAAAAAAATATATACAAAAAACACATAGAATGATGTTAAATCGAATCAAAATAAATAAAGAGAATCTCAATAAAATAATGTAGATTTGTATGAATATAAAGATGCAAAATATCCATATAATAACGCATATTTCCATAAAAATATATATTCAAAAATACATATAAAATAATTAAATTTGTATTAAAATAAATATACAAAATGCACGAACAATAAAGTAAATTTGTATTGAAATAGATATGCAAAATACACATTAATAATGTAAATTTGTATCAAAATATATATACGAATACTCATAAAATAGAGTAAATTTCTATGAAAATATACATACAAAATAGATATAGAAAAGACACATATAACTAGTTAAATTTGTATTTAAATACATGTTCAAAAAACACATAAAATAATGTAGATTTGTATGAAATGAAAACAATTACATTTTATATAAAATATATATACAAAATACACATAGAATAATGTAAAAAGATATCAAAATAAATACACAGAATATCAATAAAATAATGTAAATTTGTATGAAAATAAAGATGCAAAATACCCATAAAATAAAGCATATAATAAAATAAATACACATAGATTAATCAAATTTGTATTAAAATTAATATACAAAATGCACATACAATAAGGTAAATTTGTATTAAAAAAATATGCAAAATACACATAAAACAATGTAAATTTGTTTCAAAATATATATACGAATACACATAAAATAACGCAGATTTCTATAGAAATATATATACAAAATACACTTGAAATAATGTAAATACGTATAAAAATATATATACAAAATACACATTAAATAATGTTAATTCGCGTCAAAATAAATAAACAAAATATCATGAAAAGAATGTGTATTTGTATGAAAATAGATATACAAAATACACATAAAATAACCTAAATTTGTATAAAACTATATACAAAAATACACAAAAATAATTTAAAATTGTATGAAAATAAATATACAAAAAACATATAAAAATAGGTAAATTTTTATTGAAATACATATACAAAATACACATAAAATAATGTAAATTTGAATGAAAATATATAAACATATAGACTTAAAATAACGTAAATTTGTATCAAATATATATAAAAAAAACATTAAATAATGTAAATATGTATAAAAAAATATATACAAAACACAAATAAAATAATGTAAAATCGTATCAAAATAAATACAGAAAATATTAATAAAATAATTTAAATTTGTATGAAAATTAAGATGTAAAATACCCATGAAATAACACATTTTTTATAAAAATATATATACGAAAAAACATAAAATATTTGATTTTGTATTAAAATAAATAGATATACAAAATACACATAAAATAAGCTAAATTTGAATTGAAATATATATACAAAATACATAAAATAATGTAAATTTGTATCAAAATACTTATACAAATACATATATAATAACGTAAATTTGTATAAAAATATATAAACAAAATACACATTAAATAATGTAAATACGTATAAAAAATGTACAAAATACACAAATAATCATGTAATTCGTATAAAAATAAATAGACAAAATACCAATAAAATAATGTAAATTTCTATGAGAAAACATATACAAAATACACATAAATAACGCAAATATCAATAAAAATATATATAATATAATATATTTTTATACATATTTAAAATATTTAATGTATATTTTGTATATATATTTTATCCAAATTTACGTTATTTTATATGTATTTGTTTATATATTTTAATAAAAATTTACATTATTTTATGTGAGTTTTGTATATGTATTTCAATACAAATTTGCCTAACTTTATGTGTATTTTGCATATCTATTTTCAAACAAATTTAAATGTACAAAATACACATACAAAATAAACATAAATTAAGGTAAATTTGTAATGAAATATATGTACAAAATACACATAAAATAATGTAAATTTATATGAAAATATATATACAAATACACATAAAATACCATGAATTTGTATAAAATTATACATTCAAAATAAATATTAAATAATGTAAATGCGTATAAAAATATATATAAAAAGTACATATAAAATAATGTAAATTCGTATCAATATAAATCAACAAAATACCAATAAAATAATATATATTTGAATGAAAATAGATTTACAAAATACACATAACATAACTAAAATTTGTATTGAAAAATATACAAAAATACGTATTAATAATTTGAGTTTGTATGAAAATAGATATTCAAAATACACATAAAACTAGGTAAATTTCTTTTGAAATATATATACAAAATACCCATAAAATATTGTAAATTTGTATCAAAATATATAAAGAAATACACATAAAATAACGTAAATTTGTATGAAAAATATATACAAAATACACATAGAATAATGTCAAATCGTATCAAAATGAATGAGCAGAATATCAATAAAGTAACGTAAATTTGTATGAAAATAAAGATGCAAAATACCCATAAAATAAAGCATATTTTTATAAAAATACATATACAAAAATTTACATTATTTGATATGTATTTTGTATATATATTTTTATACGTATTTACATAATTTCATATGTATTTTGTGTATATATTTCAATAGAAATCTACTGTATTTTATGTGTATTCGTATATATATTTTGAAACAAATTTACTTTGTTTTATATGTATTTTTGAATATCTCTTTTAATACAAATTTACCTTACTGTATATGCATTTTGTATATTTATTTCAATACAAATTTAAATATTTTATGTTTATTTTGGTATATATATTTTTATAAAAAATGCGAAATTTTTTGGGAATTTTGCATCTTTATTTCATTGATATTCTGTGTATTTATTTTGATACGATTTTACATTATTCTATTTGTTTTTTGTATATATTTTTTTATACACATTTACATTATTTAATGTGTATCTTGCATATATATTTTATACAAATTTACGTTATTTTAAGTGTTTTTATTTTTATATTTTCATTCAAATTTACATTTATTTTAATTCGAACTTACATTATTTTATGTGTATTTTGTATACATTTTTTTATAAGTATTTACTTAATTTTATGTGTATTTTGTATATATATTTTTATAGAAATCTACGTTTTTTTATTTGTATTCGTATATAAATTTTGAAACAAATTTACATTGTTTTATATGTATTTTTGCACATCTCTTTCAATACAAATTTACCTTATTGTATGTGCATTTTGTATATTTATTTCAATGCAAATTTAAATATTTTATGTGTATTTTGGTATATATATTTTTATAAGAAATGCGCTATTTTATGGGAATTTTGCATCTTTATTTTCATACAAATTTACATTATTTTATTAATATTCGGTGTATTTATTTTGATACGATGTTACGTTATTCTATTTGTTTTTGTATATACTTTTATACATATTTACATTATTTAATGTGTATCTTGCATATATATTTTATACAAATTTATTATCTATTATCTATTTTCATACAAATACACATTCTTTTCATGATATTTTGTTTATTTATTTTGACACGAATTTACATTATTTGATATGTATTTTGTATATATATTTTTATACGTATTTACATAATTTCATATGTATTTTGTATATATATTTCTATAGAAATCTACTTTATTTTATGTGTATTCGTATATATATTTTGAAACAAATTTACATTGTTTTATATGTATTTTTGAATATCTCTTTCAATACAAATTTACCTTACTGTATATGCATTTTGTATATTTATTTCAATACAAATTTAAATATTTTATGTGTATTTTGGTAAATATATTTTTATAAAAAATGCGATAATTTTGGGGAATTTTGTATCTATATTTTCATACAAATTTACATTATTTTTTTGATATTCTGTGTATTTATTTTGATACGATTTTACATTATTCTATTTGTTTTTTGTATATTTTTTTTATACACATTTACATTATTTAATGTGTATCTTGCATATATATTTTATACAAATTTACGTTATTTTAAGTGTATTTCTGTGTATTACAAAAATACACAGAAGTATTTTAATTTGTATGAAAATAGATATACAAAATAAGGTAAATTCGTTTCAAATTCAATGAACAAAATTCAGATAAAAGAAAGTATATTTGTAGAAAAAATAAATATACAAAATACATATAAAATAACGAAAATTTGTTTGAAAATATATAAAAAAATAAACAAAAATAATTTCAATTTGTATGAAAATAAATATACAAAATACACATGTATTTTGTATATCTCTTTACACAAAATTATAATTACTTTGTGTATTTTTGCATATAGTTTTATATAAATTTACGTTATTTTATTTGAATTTTGTATATTTATATTTATACAATACACATTCTTTTATTAGTATTTTGTTTATTTATTTTGATACGAGTTTACATTATTTTATGTTTATTTTGTATACCTTTTTTTATACGTATTTACTTCATTTTATGTGTATTTTGTATATTTATTTTCATAGAAATCTACGTTATTTTATGTGTATTCGTATATATATTTTGAAAAAAATGTACATGGTTTTACATGTATTTTGCATATCTATTTCAATACAAATTTGCCTTATTGTATGTGCATTTTGTATATTTATTTTAATACATATTCAAATAATTTATGTGTGTTTTGGTATAAATATTTTTATAAAAAAATGCGTTATTTTATGGGTATTTTGCATCTTTATTTTCATACAAATTTACATTATTTTATTAATATTCTGTGTATTTATTTTGATACGGTTTTACATTATTCTATTTGTGTTTTGTATATATTTTTTTATACATATTTACATTATTTAATGTATTTTTATATATATTTTATACAAATTTACGTTATTTTAAGTGTATTTGTTTATATATTTTCATTCAAATTTACATTATTTTATGTGTATTTTGTAAATGTATTTCAATACAAATTTACCTAATTTTATGTGTATTTTGTATATTTATTTTCATACAAATTAAAATGATTTTTGTGTATTTTTTATATAGTTTTATACAAATTTAGGTGATTTTATGTGTATATTGTATATCTATTTTCATACAAATACACCTTCTTTTATTGATATTTTGTTTATTTATTTTGACGCGAATTTACATTATTTAATGTGTATTTTATATATATATTTTTATATGTGTTTACATCATTTGATGTGTATTTTGTATATATATTTCTATAGAAATCTACGTTGATTTATGAGTATTCGTATATAGATTTTGAAATAAATTTACACTGTTTTATGTGTATTTTGCATATTTTTTCAATACAAATTTACCTTATTGTATATGCATTTTGTATATTAATTTTAATACAAATTTAATTATGCTATGTGTATTTTTGTATATGTATTTTTATAAAAATATGCTTTATTTTATGGGTATTTTGCATTTTTATTTTCATTCAAATTTACATTATTTTATTTATATTGTTTTTTTTTTTTTTTAACAATTTTACATTATTCTATGTGTATTTTGTATATCTATTTTTATACGTATTTACTAAATTAATGTGTATTTTGTATATATATTTTTATAGAAATCTACGTTATTTTATGTGTATTCGTATATATATTTTGAAACAAATTTACATTGTTTTATATGTATTTTGCATATCTATTTCAATACAAATCTACCTTATTGTATGTGCATTTTGTATATTTATTTTAATACAAAATATATTTTTATAAAAAATGCATTATTTGATGGGAATTTTGCATCTTTATTTTCATACAAATTTACATTATTTTGTTAATATTCTGTGTATTTATTTTCATACAATTTTACATTATTCTATCTGTTTTTTGTATACATTTTCTTATACATATTTACATTATTTAATGTATCTTGCATATATATTTCATACAAATTTATTATCTATTACTTATTTTCATACAAATACACATTCTTTTCATGATATTTTATTAATTTATTTTGACACGAATTTACCTAGATATGTATTTTGTATATATATTTTTATACGTATTTACATAATTTCATGTGTATTTTGTATATATATTTCTATAGAAATCTACGTTATTTTATGTGTATTCGTATATATATTTTGAAACAAATTTACTTTGTTTTATATGTATTTTTGAATATCTCTTTCAATACATATTTACCTTACTGTATATGCATTTTGTATAATTATTTCAATACAAATTTATTTATTTTATGTGTATTTTGATATATATTTTTTTTATAAAAAATGCGCTATTTTATAGGAATTTTGCATCTTTCTTTTCATACAAATTTACATTATTTTATTGATATTCTGTGTATTTATATTGATAGGATTTTACATTATTCTATTTCTTTATTGTAAATATTTTTTTATTCACATTTACATTATTTAATGTGTATCTTGCATATATATTTTATACATATTTACGTTATTTTAAGTGTATTTGTTTATATATTTTCATTCAAATTTACATTATTCTATGTGTATTTTGTATATGTATTTCAATACAAATTTACCTAATTTTATGTGTATTTTGTATATTTCTTTTCATACAAATTTTAAATATTTTTGTGTATTTTTGTATATAGTTTTATACAAATTTAGGTTATTTTATGTACGCATTTACTTTATTTAATGTGTGTTTTGTATATATATTTTTATGCAAATTTACTTTATTTTGTGCATTTTTGTACATATATTTTTTTATAAATTTGCGTTAATTTATGTGTATTTGTATATGTTTTCTCATACAAATTTACATTATTTGATTGCTATTTTGTTTATTTATTTTGATACGAATGAAAATAGATATACAAAATATACATAAAATAAACTAAAATAAAGCATATTTTTATAAAAATACATATACAAAAATACACATAGATTAATCAAATTTGTATTAAAATTAATATACAAAATGCACATACAATAAGGTAAATTTGTATTAAAAAAATATGCAAAATACACATAAAACAATGTAAATTTGTTTCAAAATATATATTCGAATACACATAAAATAACGCAGATTGTTTTCCTATAGAAATATATATACAAAATACACTTGAAATAATGTAAATACGTATATAAATATATATACAAAATACACATTAAATAATGTTAATTCGTGTCAAAATAAATAAACAAAATATCATGAAAAGAATGTGTATTTGTATGAAAATAGATATACAAAATACACATAAAATAACCTAAATTTAAACAAAAATACACAAAAATAGTTTAAACTTGTATGAAAATAAATATACAAAAAACATATTAAATTAGGTAAATTTGTATTGAAATACATATACAAAATACACATAAAATAATGTAAATTTGAATGAAAATATATAAACATATAGACTTAAAATAACGTAAATTTGTATCAAATATATATACAAAAAACACATTAAATATTGTAAATATGTATTAAAAAATATATACAAAACACAAATAGAATAATGTAAAATCGTATCAAAATAAATACAGAAAATATTAATAAAATAATGTAAATTTGTATGAAAATTAAGATGCAAAATACCCATAAAATAACGCATTTTTTATAAAAACATATATACGAAAAAACATAAAATATTTGATTTTGTATTAAAATAAATAGATATACAAAATACACATAAAATAAGCTAAATTTGAATTGAAATATATATACAAAATACATAAAATAATGTAAATTTGTATCAAAATACCTATACAAATACACATAATAACGTAAATTTGTATAAAAATATATAAACAAAATACACATTAAATAATGTAAATACGTATAAAAAAAATTTAAAAAATACACAAATAATCATGTAATTCGTATAAAAAAAAAATAGAAAAAATACCTATAAAATAATGTAAATTTCTATCAGAAAACATATACAAAATACACATAAATAACGCAAATATCAATAAAAATATATATAATATAATATATTTTTATACATATTTAAAATATTTAATGTATATTTGTATATATATATTTTATCCAAATTTACGTGATTTTATATGTATTTGATTATATATTTTCATACAAATTTACATTATTTTATGTGAGTTTTGTATATGTATTTCAATACAAATTTGCCTAACTTTATGTGTATTTTGCATATCTATTTTCAAACAAATTTAAATTATTTTTGTGTATTTTTGTATATATTTTTATACAAATTCTAGTTATTTTATTTGTTTTTTGTATATATATTTTCCTACAAATATACATTCTTTTATTGGAATTTTGTGTATTTATTTTTTTACGAATTTACATTATTTTATGTGTATTTTGTATATATATTTTTCTACGTATTTAAACTGTTTTATGTGTATTTTATATATACATTTTCATAAAAATTTACGTTATTTTATTGTGTGTATTCGTATATATTTTGAAACATTTTATACAAATTCATTTTATTTTATGTGTATTTGTATGTATATTTTCATACAAATTTATATTATTTTATGTGTATTCTTACATATATTTTATTACAAATTTACCTTATTTTATGTTTATTTTGTATATTTATTTCATTCAATTTTAAATTATTTAATGTGTATATTTGTATTTGTATTTAGGTTATTTTATGTGTGTTTTCTATATATATTTTCATCCAAAATTACATTATTTTATTGTTATTTTCTTAATTTAACTCGATACGAATTTAGATTATTTCATAGGTATTTTGTATACATATTTTTATACTCATTTACATTATCTAATATGTGTTTTGTATATATTTTTTTATGCAAACTAATTTTATGTGCATTTTTGTACATATATTTTTATAGAAACTTAAAACGTTATTTTATGTGTATTTTGTATATGTTTTCTCATACAAATTTACATTATTTAATTAGTTTTTTGTTTATTTATTTTGATACGAATGACTTGATTATTGGTGTATTTTGTAAATATTTTTTATACGTATTTACATTACTTAATGTGTATTTTGTTTATATATTTTTTTTACAAATTTACGTTATTATATGTGTATTTGTTAAAAATATTTTGAAACGAATTTACTTTATTTTATGTATTTTGTATATATATTTCAATTCAAATTTAGCTTATTTTGTGTATTTTGTATATCTATTTTCATGCAAATTTAATTACTTCTGTGTATTTTTGTATATAGTTTTATACAAATTTACGTTATTTTATGTGCATTTTGTATATTTATATTTATACAAATACACATTCTCTTATTGGTATTTTGTTTATTTATATTTATACGAATTTACATTATTTTATGTGTATTTTGTATACATTTTTGATTCGTATTTACTTAATTTTATTTGTATTTTGTATATATATATTTATAGAAATCTACGTTATTTTATGTGTATTCGTATATATATTTTGAAACAAATTTACATTGTTTTATATGTTTTTGCATATCTATTTCAATACAAATTTACCTTATTGTATGTGCATTTTGTATATTTATTTTAATACAAATTCAAATATTTTATGTGTATTTTGGTATATATAATTTTATAAAAAATGCTTTATTTTATAGGTATTTTGCATCTTAGTTTTCATACAAATGTACATTATTTTATTAATATTCTGTGTATATATTTTGATACGATTTTATATTATACTATTTGTGTTTTGTATATATTTTTTATACATATTTTCATTATTTAATGTGTATTTTTTATATATATTTTATACAAATTAACGTCATTTTAAGTGTATTTGTTTATATAATTTCATTCAAATTTACATTATTTTAAGTGTATTTTGTATATGTATTTCAATACAAATTTACCTAATTTTATGTGTATTTTGTATATTTATTTTCATACAAATTTAAATAATTTTGTGTTTTTTTGTATATACATATAGAGTAAATTTCTATGAAAATATATATTCAAAATACATACAAAATTATGTAAATAAGTATAAAAATATGCATATCAAATACACCTAAAAAAAAAAAAAATTCGTATCAAAATAAATTAACAAAATTCCGATAAAAGAACGTATATTTGTAGGAAAATAAATATACAAAATACACATAAAATTACGAAAATTTGAATAAAAATATATACAAAAAAACAAAAAAATAAATTTCAATTTGTATGAAAATAGATATACAAAATACACATATAATTAGTTAAATTTGTAATTAAATACATGTACAAAATACACATAAAATAATGTAAATTTGTATGAAATGAAAACAAATTCACATAAAATAACGTACATTTGTATAAAATAGATATACAAAATATACATAGAATAATGTAAAATCGTATCAAAATAAATACACAGAATATCAATAAAATAATGTAATTTTGTATGAAAATAAAGATGCAAAATACCCATAAAATAAAGCATATTTTTTTAAAAATACTTATACAAGAATACACATAGAATAATTAAATTTGTATTAAAATTAATATACAAAATGCACGTACAATAAGGGAAATTTGTATTGAAAAAATATACAAAATGCACATAAAACAATGTATATATGTTTCAAAATATATATACGAATACACATAAAATAACGTATATTTCTATAGAAATATATATAAAAAATACACATGAAATGACGTAAATACGTATAAAAATATATATACACAGTACACATTAAATAATGTAAATTCGCATCAAAATAAATAAACAAAATATCAATAAAAGAATGTGTATTTGTATGAAAATAGATATACAAAATACACATAAAATATTGTAAATTTGTATAAAACTCTATTAAAAAAATACACAAAATAATTTAAATTTGTATAAAATATATATACAAAATACACATAAAACTAGTTAAATTTCTATTGAAATACATATACAAAATACACATAAAATAATGTAAATTTGAATGAAAATATATAAACAAATACACTTAAAATAACGTAAATTTGTATGGAATATATATAGAAAATACACATTAAATAATGTAAATATGTATAAAAAAATATATACAAAACACAAATAGAATAATGTAAAATAGTATCAAAATAAATACACAGAATATTAATAAAATAATGTAAATTTGTATGAAAATAAAGACGCAAAATACCCATAAAACAACGCATTTTTTATGAAAATATATACACCCAAATACACATAAAATATTTAAATTTGTATTACAATAAATATACAAAATGCACATACAATAAGGTAAATTTGTATTGAAATAGATATGCAAAATACACATAAAACAATGTAAATTTGTTTCAAAATATATATACGAATACACATAAAATAACGTAGGTTTCTATAAAAATCTATATACAAAATACACATAAAATGAAGTAAATACGTATAAGAAAATGTATACAAAATACACATAAAATAATGTAAACTCGTATCAAAATAAATAAACTAAATGCCAATAAAAGAATGTTTACTTGTATAAATATAAATATACAAAATATACAAAATAACGTAAAATTGTATAAAACTATATACAAAAATAAACAAAAATAATTAAATTTGTATGAAAATAGATATACAAACCCCACATAAAATAAGCTAAATTTGAATTGAAAAAAATATAGAAAATACATAAAATAATGTAAATTTGTATCAAAATATATATTAAAATACACATATATTAAAATTAATATACAAAATGCGTATATAATAAGGTAAATTTGTATTGAAAAAATATGCAACATACACGTTTACTCATACAAATTTATATTATTTTATTGGTATTTTGTTTATTTATTTTGATACGAATTACATGATTATATGTGTATTTTGTACATATTTTTTATACGTATTTACATTATTTAATGTGTATTTTGTTTATATATTTTTATAGAAATTTACGTTATTATATGTGTATCTGTATAAATATTTTGATACAAATTTACATTATTTTACGTATATTGTATATATATTTCAATTGAAATTTAGCTTATTTTATGTGTATTTTGTATATCTATTTTCATGAAAATTTAATTACTTTTTTGTATTTTTGTATATAGTTTTATTCAAATTTACTTTATTTTAAGTGTATTTTGTATATTCATACAAATACACATTCTTTTATTGGTATTTTGTTTGTTTATTTTGATACGAATTTACATTATTTTATGAGTATTTTGTATACATTTTTTATACGCATTTACTTCATTTTATATGTATTTTGTATATATATTTTTATAGAAATCTACGTTATTTTATGTGTATCCGTATATATGTTTTGAGACAAATTAACATTGTTTTATATGTATTTTGCATATCTATTTCAATACAAATTTACCTTATTGTATGTGCTTTTGTATATTTATTTTAATACAAATCTAATTTTTGATGTGTATTTTTGTATATATATTTTTATAAATAAAAAAATGCGTTATTTTATGGGTATTTTGCTTCTTTATTTTCATACAAATTTACATTATTTTATTAATATTCTGTGTATTTATTTTGATACGATTTTACATTATTCTATTTGTGTTTTGTACATATTTTTTATACAAATATACGTTATTTTAAGTATATTTGTTTATGTATTTTCATTCAAATTTACATTATTTTATGTGTATTTTGTGTATGTATTTCAATATAAATTTACCTAATTTTATGTGTATTTTGTATATTTATTTTCATACAAATTTAAAATATTTTTGTGTATTTTTGTATATAGTTTGATACAAATTTAGGTTATTTTATGACTATTTTGTATATCTATTTTCATACAAATACACATTCTTTTACTGATATTTTGTTTATTTATTTTGACGCGAATTTACATTATTTAATATGTATTTTGTATATATATTTTTATACGTATTTACATCATTTCATGTGTATTTTGTATAGTTTTAAACAAATTTATATTATTTAATGTGTATTTTGTATATATATATTTATACAAATACACATTCTTTTATTATATTTGTTTATTTATTTTTATACTAATTTACATTATTTTATGTGTATTTTGTATACATTTTTTATACGTATTTACTTAATTTTATGTGTATTTTGTATATATATTTTTATAGAAATCTTCCTTATTTCATGTGTATTCGTATATATATTTTGAAACAAATTTACATTGTTTATATGTATTTTGCATATCTATTTTTGTGTATTCTGTATTTATTTTTGTTATACATAGAATAATGTAAAATCGTATCAAAATAAGTACACAGAATATCAATAAAATAATTTAAATTTGTATGAAAATAAAGATGCAAAATACCCATAAGATAAAGCATATTTTTTTTTAAAAATACATATACAAAAATACACATAGAATAATTAAATTTGTATTAAAATTAATATACAAAATGCACACATACAATAAGGTAAATTTGTATTGAAAAAAAACGCAAAATACAAATAAGACAGTGTAGATTTGTTTCAAAATATATATACGAATACACATAAAATAACGTAGATTTCTATAGAAATACATATACAAAATACACATGAAATTATGTAAATACGTATAAAAATATATATATAAAATACATATTAAGTAATGTAAATTCGTGACAAAATAAATAAACAAAATATCATGAAAAGAATGTGTATTTGTATGAAAATAAATAATAGATAATAAATTTGTATGTAATATATATGCAAGATACATTTAAATAATGTAAATGTGTATAAAAAAAATATATACAAAAAAACAAATAGAATAATGTAAAATCGTATCAAAATAAATACACCGAATATTAATAAAATAATGTAAATTTGTATGAAAATAAAGATGCAAAATTCCCATCAAATAGCGCATTTCTTATAAAAATATATATACCAAAATACACATAAAATATTTAAATTTGTATTGAAATAAATATACAAAATGCACATACAATAAGGTAAACTTCTATTGAAAGAGATATGCAAAAATACATACAAAACAATGTAAATTTGTTTCAAAATATATATACGAATACACATAAAATAACGTAGATTTCTATAAAAATATATATACAAAATACACATAAAATTAAGTAAATACGTATAAAAAAATGTAAACAAAATACACATAAAATAATGTAAATTCGAAACAAAATAAATAAACAAAATACCAATAAAAGAATGTATATCTATTTATTTTAATACAAAATCTAATATTTTTTGTTTTTTCGTATATATATTTTTATAAAAAATGTGTTATTTTATGGGTATTTTGCATCTTAATTTTCATACAAATCTACATTATTTTATTAATATTTTCTGTATTTATTTTGATACGATTTTACATTATTTTATTTCTGTTTTGTATATATTTTTTATACATATTTACATTATTTAATGTGTTTTTTGTATATATATTTGATACATATTTACGTTATTTAAGTTATTTTATGTGTATTTGTTTATATATTTGACACAAATTTACAATATTTTATGGGTATTTTGTATATATATTTCAAAAGAAATTTACCTAGTTTTATATGTATTTTGAATATCTATATTCATACAAACTCAAATTATTTTTATGTATTTTTGTATATATTTCAATACAAATTTTAGTTATTTATGTGTATTTTGTAAATCTATTTTCATTCAAATGTATATTATTTTATTGGTATTTTGTTGATTTATATTGATACGAATTTACATTATTTTATATGTACTTTGTATGTATATTTTTATACGCATTTACATTATTTAATATTTATTTTGAATATATAAGTTTATACAAATTCAAGGTATTTTATGTGTATTTGTATATATATTTTCATATAAATTTACATTATTTAATGTGTATTTTGTACATATATTTCATTACAAATTTACCTTATTTTATGTTTATTTTGTATGTGTATTTTGTACATTTATATTTATACAAATACACATTCTTTTATTGGTATTTTGTTTATTTATTTTCTTTCGAGTTTACATTATTTTATGTATTTTGTTTACATTTTTTTATACGTATTTACTTAATTTTATGTGTATTTTGTATATATATTTTTATAGAAATCTACGTTATTTTATGTGTATTCGTATATATATTTTGAAACAAATTTACATTGTTTTATATGTATTTTTGCATATCTCTTTCAATAATTTTACCTTATTGTATGTGCATTTTGTATATTTATTTCAATACAAATTTAAATATTTTATGTGTATACATGTACAAAAAATACATAAAATAATGTAGATTTGTATGAAATGAAAACAAATACATTTTATATAAAATATATATACAAAATACACAAAGAATAATGTTAAATCATATTAAAATAAATACACAGAATATCAATAAAATAATGTAAATTTGTATGAAAATAATGATGCAAAAATACCCATAAAATAAAGCATATTTTATAAAATACATATACAAAAATACACATAGATTAATCAAATTTGTATTAAAATTAATATACAAAATACACATACAATAAGGTAAATTTGTATTGAAAAAATATGCAAAATACACATAAAACAATGTAAATTTGTTTCAAAATATATATACGAATACACATAAAATAACGCAGATTTCTATAGAAATATATATACAAAATACACTTGAAATAATGTATACAAATATATATACAAAATACACATTAAATAATGTTAATTCGTGTCAAAATAAATAAACAAAATATCATGAGAGAATGTGTATTTGTATTAAAATAGATATACAAAATACACATAAAATAACCTAAATTTGTATAAAACTATAAACAAAAATACACAAAAATAATTTAAACTTGTATGAAAATAAATATACAAAAAACATATAAATTTAGGTAAATTTGTATTGAAATACATATACAAAATACACATAAAATAATGTAAATTTGAATGAAAATATATAAACATATAGACTTAAAATAACGTAAATTTGTATCAAATATATATACAAAAAACACATTAAATAATGTAAATATGTATAAAAAAATATATACAAAACACAAATAAAAATAATGTAAAATCGTATGAAAATAAATACAGAAAATATTAATAAAATAATGTATATTTGTATGAAAATTAAGATGCAAAATACATATAAAATAACGCATTTTTTATAAAAATATATATACGAAAAAACATAAAATATTTGATTTTGTATTAAAATAAATAGATATACAAAATACACATACAAAATACACATAGAATAATGTAAAATCGTATCAAAATAAATACACAGAGTATCAATAAAATAATGTAATTTTGTATGAAAATAAAGATGCAAAATACCCATAAAATAAAGCATATTTATTTAAAAATACATATACAAAAATACACATAGAATAATTGAATTTGTATTAAAATTAATATACAAAATACACGTACAATAAGGTAAATTTGTATTGAAAAAATATACAAAATGCACATTAAAGCGTAAATTTGTTTAAAAATCTATATACGAATACACATAAAATAACGTAGATTTCTATAGAAATATATATACAAAATACACATGAAATGATGTAAATACGTATAAAAATATATATATACAAAATAAAAGAATGTGTATTTGTATGAAAATAGATATACAAAATACTCATAAAATAACCTAAGTTTGTATAAAACTATATACAAAAATACACAAAAATAATTTAAATTTGTATGAAAATAAATATACAAAATACACATAAAATTAGGTAAATTTGTATTGAAATACATATACAAAATACACATAAAATAATGGAAATTTGAATGAAAATATATAAACATATACACTTAAAATAACGTAAATTTTTATCAAATATATATACAAAATACTAAATAAATAATGTAAATATGTATAAAAAATATATACAAAACACAAATAGAATAATGTAAAATCGTATCAAAATAAATACACAGAATATTAATTAAATAATGTAAATTTGTATGAAAATAAAGATGCAAAATAGCCATAAAATAACGCATTTTTTATAAAAATATATATACCAAAATACACATAAAATATTAAAATTTGTATTAAAATAAATATAAAAATGCACATACTGTAAGGTAAATTTGTATTGAAATAGATATGCAAAATACATATAAAACAATGTAAATTTGTTTCAAAATATATATACGAATACACATAAAATAACGTTGATTTCTATAAAAATATATACAAAATACACATAAAATGAAGTAAATACGTATAAAAAATGAATACAAAATACACATAAAAATCGTATCAAAATAAATAAACAAAATACCAGTAAAAGAATGTGTATTTGTATAAATATAAATATACAAAATACACATAAAATATCGTAAATTTGTATAAAACTATATACAAAAATACACAGAACAAATACACATTCTTTTATTGGTATTTTGTTTATTTATTTTGTTTCGAATTTATATTATTTTATGTTTATTTTGTTTACATTTTTTTATACGTATTTACCTAATTTTATGTGAATTTTGTATATATATTTTTTTAGAAATCTACGTTATTTTATGTGTATTCGTATATATATTTTGAAACAAATTTACAATTTTTTATATGTATTTTTGCATATCTCTTTCAACAGAAGTTTACCTTATTGTATGTGCATTTTGTATATTTATTTCAATACAAATTTAAATATTTTATGTGTATTTTTGTATATATATTTTTATAAGAAATGCGCTATTTGATGGGAATTTTGCATCTTTATTTTCATTCAAATTTACATTATTTTATTAATATTCGGTGTATTTATTTTGATACGATTTTACATTATTCTATTTGTTTTTTGTATATATTTTTTTTATACATATTTACATTATTTAATGTGTATCTTGCATATATATTACATACAAATTTATTATCTTTATTTATTTTCATACAAATACACATTCTTTTCATGATATTTTGTTTATTTATTTTGTCACGAATTTACATTACTTAATATGTATTTTATATATATATTTTTATACGTATTTACATAATTTCATGTGTATTTTGTAAATATATTTCTATAGAAATCTAAGTTATTTTATGTGTATTCGTATATATATTTTGAAACAAATTTACACTGTTTTATTTGTATTTTGGGTTTTTTTTTTCAATACAAATTTACCTTTTTGTATGTGTGCATTTTGTATATTAATTTTAATACAAATTTAATTATTCTATGTGTATTTTTGTATATGTATTTAAAAAAAAAATATGCTTTATCTTATGGGTATTTTGCATCTTTATTTTCATACAAATTTAAATTTTTTTATTGATATTCTGTGTACCTATTTTGATACGATTTTACATTATTCTATGTATAAAAAAAATAAATACAGAAAAAAAAAATAGATATGCAAAATACATATAAACAATGTAAATTTGTTTCAAAATATATATACGAATACACATGAAATAAGGTAGATTTCTATAAAAATATATATACAAAATACACATAAAATTAAGTAGATACGTATAAAAAATGTATACAAAATACACATAAAATAATGGAAATTAGTATCAAAATAAATAAACAAAATACCAATAAAAGAATGTGTATTTGTATAAATATATATATACAAAATACACATTAAATAATATAAATTTGTTTAAAACTATACAAAATACACATGAAATGATGTAAATACGTATAAAAATATATATACAAAATACACATTAAATAATGTAAATTCGCGTCAAAATAAATAAACAAAATATCAATAAAAGAATGTGTATTTGTATGAAAATAGATATACAAAATACACATAAAATAACCTAAATTTGTATCAAACTATATACAAAAATACACAAAAATATTTTAAATTTGTATGAAAATAAATATACAAAATACACATAAAATTAGGTAAATTTGTATTGAAATACATACACAAAATACACATAAAATAATGTAAATTAGAATGAAAATACATAAACAAATACACTTAAAATAACGTAAATTTGTATAAAAAAAATATGTACAAAACACAAATAGAATAATGTAAAATCGTATCAAAATAAATACACAGAATATTAATAAAATAATGTAAACTTCTATGAAAATAAAGAAGCAAAATATCCATAAAATAACGCATTTTTTTTATAAAAATATATATACCAAAATACACATCAAAAAATTAAATTTGTATTAAAATAAATATACAAAAAACACATACAATAAGGTAAATTTGTATTGAAATAGATATGCAAAATACATATAAAACAATGTAAATTTGTTTCAAAATATATATACGAACACACATAAAATAACGTAGATTTCTATAAAAATATATATACAAAATACACATAAAATGAAGTAAATACGTATAAAAAAATGTATACAAAAAACACATAAAATAATGTAAATTCGTATCAAAATAAATAAACAAAATACCAATAAAAGAATGTGTATTTGTATAAATATAAATATACAAAATACACATAAAATAACGTAAATTTATATAAAACTATAAACAAAAATACACAGAAGTAATTAAATTTGTATGAAAATATATACAAAATACACACAAAATAAGCTAAATTTGAATTGAAATATATATACAAAATACATGAAATAAAGTAAATTTGAATAAAAATATTTATACAAATACACATATAATAACGTAAATTTGTATGAAAATATATAAACAAAATACACATTAAATAATGTAAATACGTATAAAAAAAATATGTACTAAATACACATATAATCATGTAACTCGTATCAAAATAAATAAACAAAATACCAATAAAATAATATAAATTTGTATGAGTAAACGTGTATGTTGCATATTTTTTCAATACAAATTTACCTTATTATATACGCATTTTGTATATTAATTTTAATACAAATTTAATTATTCGATGTGTATTTTTGTATCTGTATTTTTATAAACATATGCTTTATTTTTTGGGTATTTTGCATCTTTATTTTCATACAAATTTACATTATTTTATTGATATTCTGCTCTTTCATTTTGACACGAATTGACATTATTCTATGTGTATTTTGTATATATTTTTCATACAAATTTACGTTATTTTATGTGTATTTGTTTATATATTTTGACACAAATTTACAATATTTTATGGGTATTTTGTATATACATTTCAAAAGAAAATTACCTAGTTTTATGTGTATTTTGTATATCTATTTTCATACAAACTCAAATTATTTCTATGTATTTTTTTATATATTTTAATACAAATTTTAGTTATGTTATGTGTATTTTGTAAATTTAGATTCATTCAAATATATATTATTTTATTGGTGTTTTGTTGATTTATATTGATACGAATTTACATTATTTTATATGTACTTTGTATATATATTTTTATACGCTTTTACATTATTTAATATTTATTTTGAATATATATTTTTATACAAATTCATGGTATTTTATGTGTATTTGTATATATTTTTTTATAAATTTACATTATATTATGTGTATTTTGTACATATATTTTTTTTACAAATTTACCTTATTTTATGTTTATTTTGAATGTGTATTTTCTATATTTATATTTATCCAAATACACATTCTTTTATTGGTATTTTGTTTATTTATTTTAATTCGAATTTACATTATTTTATGTGTATTTTGTATACATTTTTTTATACGTATTTACTTAATTTTATGTGTATTTTGTATATGTATTTTTATAGAAATCTACGCTTTTTTATTTGTATTCGTATATATATTTTGAAACAAATTTACAATGTTTTATATGTATTTTTGCATATCTCTTTCAATACAAATTTACCTTATTGTATGTGCATTTTGTATATTTATTTCAATGCAAATTTAAATATTTTATGTGTTTTTTGGTATATATATTTTTATAAGATTACGAAAATTTGAATAAAAATATATACAAAAAAACAAAAAAATATATTTCAATTTGTATGAAAATAGATATACAAAACACACATATAATTAGTTAAATTTGTATTTAAATACATATACAAAATACACATAAAATAATGTAAATTTGTATGAAATGAAAACAAATTCACATAAAATTCGCGTAAAAATAAATAAAGAAAATATCAATAAAAGAATGTGTATTTGTATGAAAATAGATATACAAAATACACATAAAATAACCTAAATTTGTATCAAACCCTATACAAAAATAAACAACAATATTTTAAATTTGTATGAAAATAAATATACAAAATACACATAAAATTAGGTAAATTTGTATTGAAATACATACACAAAATACACATAAAATAATGTAAATTTGAATGGAAATACATAAACAAATACACTTAAAATAACGTAAATTTGTATAAAAAAATATGTACAAAACACAAATAGAATAATGTAAAATCGTATCAAAATAAATACACAGAATATTAATAAAATAATGTAAATTTGTATGAAAATAAAGAAGCAAAATACCCATAAAATAACGCATTTGTAAAAATATATATACCTAAATACACATCAAAAAATTAAATTTGTATTAAAATAAATATACAAAAAACACATACAATAAGGTAAATTTGTATTGAAATAGATATGCAAAATACATATAAAACAATGTAAATTTGTTTCAAAATATATATACGAATACACATAAAATAACGTAGATTTCTATAAAAATATATATACAAAATACATTTTATGTATTGTATGTATTGAAAGAGATATTTTATGTATTGAAAGAGATATTCAAAAATACATATAAAACAATGTAAATCTGTTTCAAAATATATATACGAATACACATAAAATAAAGTAGATTTCTATAGAAATATATATACAAAATACATATGAAATTATGTAAATACGTATAAAAATATATATACAAAATACATATCAAATAATGTAAATTCGTGTCAAAATAAATAAACAAAATATCATGAAAAGAATGTGTATTTGTATGAAAATAGATAATAGATAATAAATTTGTATAAAATATATATGCAAGATACACATTAAATAATGTAAATATGTATAAAAAAGTATATACAAAAAACAAATAGAATAATGTAACATCGTATCAAAATAAATACACCGAATATTAATAAAATAATGTAAATTTGTATGAAAATAAAGATGCAAAATTCCCATAAAATAGCGCATTTCTTATAAAAATATATATATACCAAAATACACATAAAATATTTAAATTTGCATTGAAATAAATATACAAAATGCACATACAATAAGGTAAATTTGTATTGAAAGAGATATGCAAAAATACATATAAAACAATGTAAATTTGTTTCAAAATATATATACGAATACAAATAAAAAAACGTAGATTTCTATAAAAATATATATACAAAATACACATAAAATTAAGTAAATACGTATAGAAAAATGTATACAAAATACACATAAATTAATGTGATTTCGAATTAAAATAAATGTAAATTTGAATGAAAATATAAAAACAAATACACTTAAAATAACGTAAATTTGTATAAAATATATATGCAAGATACACATTAAATAATGTAAATGTGTATAAAAAAAATATATACAAAAAACAAATAGAATAATGTAAAATTGTATCAAAATAAATACACAGAATATCAATAAAATAATGTAAATTTGTATGAAAATAAAGATGCAAAATTCCCAAAAATTATCGCATTTTTAAAAAATATATATATACCAAAATACACATAAAATATTTAAATTTGTATTGAAATAAATATACAAAATGCATATACAGTAAGGTAAATTTGTATTAAAAGAGATATTCAAAAACACATATAAAACAATGTAAATTTGTTTCAAAATATATATACGAATACACATAAAATAAAGTAGATTTCTATAGAAATATATATACAAAATACATATGAAATTATGTAAATACGTATAAAAATATATATACAAAATACATATCAAATAATGTAAATTCGTGTCAAAATAAATAAACAAAATATCATTAAAAGAATGTGTATTTGTATGAAAATAGATAATAGATAATAAATTTGTATAAAATATATATGCAAGATACACATTAAATAATGTAAATATGTATAAAAAAGTATATACAAAAACAAATAGAATAATGTAAAATCGTATCAAAATAAATACACCGAATATTAATAAAATAATGTAAATTTGTATGAAAATAAAGATGCAAAATTCCCATAAAATAGCGCATTTCTTATAAAAATATATATACCAAAATACACATAATATATTTAAATTTGTATTGAAATAAATATACAAAATGCACATACAATAAGGTAAATTTGTATTGAAAGAGATATGCAAAAATACATATAAAACAATGTAAATTTGTTTCAAAATATATATGCGAATACAAATAAAAAAACGTAGATTTCTATAAAAATATATATACAAAATACACATAAAATTAAGTAAATACGTATAAAAAATGTATACAAAATACACATAAAATAATGTAAATTCGAATTAAAATAAATAAACAAAATACCAATAAAAGAATGTGTATTTGGATAAATATAAATATACTAAATACACATGCAAAATAAACATAAAATAAGTAGATTTGTAATAAAATATATGTACAAAATACACATAAAATAATGTAAATTTATATGAAAATATATATACAAATACACATAAAATACCATGAATCTGTATAAAAATATATATTCAAAATAAATATTAAATAATGTAAAAGCGTATAAAAATATATATACAAAGTACATATAAAATGAAAATTAAGATGCAAAATACCTATAAAATAACGCATTTTTTATAAAATTATTGATACCAAAATACACATAAAATATTTGAACTTGTATTAAAATAAATATACAAAATGCACATACAATAAGGTAAATTTGTATTGAAATAGATATGCAAAATACATATAAAATAATGTAAATTTGTTTAAAAATATATATACGAATACACATAAAATAACGTAGATTTCTATAAAAATACATATACAAAATACACATAAAATTAAGTAAGTACGTATAAAAAAATGTATACAAAATACACATAAAATAATGTAAATTCGTATAAATGTAAATAAACAATATTCCAATAAAAGAATGTGTATTTGTATAAATATAAATATACAAAATGCACATAAAATAACGTAAATTTATATAAAACTATATACATAAAATAACGCAAATTTCTATAAAAATATATGTACAAAATTGAACATTAAATAAATTTGCATAAAAATATATATACAAAACACACATTAGATAATGTAAATGAGTATAAAAATATGTATACAAAATACCTATGAAATAATCTAAATTCGTATCGAATTAAATTAAGAAATACTAATAAAATAATGTAATTTTGGATGAAAATATATATACAAAATACACATAAAATAACCTAAATACAAATACAAATATACACATAAAATAATTTAAAATTGAATGAAATAAATATACAAAAATAAACATAAAATAAGGTAAATTTGTAATGAAATATATGAAAAAATACACATAAAATAATATAAATTTGTATGAAAATATATATACAAATACACATTAAATAACATGAATTTATATAAAATTTGTATCAAAATATATACTTATACACACAATAAAATAACGTAATTTTTTTATGAAAATGTATATACAAAATACATATAAAATAATTTAAATACGTAGAAAAATATATATACAAAAAACATATAAAATAATGTAAATATGTATGAAAATATATAAAGAAATACACATAAAATAATGTAAATTTGGATAAAATATATATCATAAAATAATGTAAATTCGTATCAAAATAAATAAACAAAATACCAATAAAAGAATGTGTATTTGTGTGAATATAAATATACAAAATACACATAAAATATCGTAAATTTATATAAAACTATATACAAAAATACACAGAAGTAATTAAATTTGTATGAAAATTTATACAAAATACACACGAAATAAGCTAAATTTGAATTGAAATATATATACAAAATACATGAAATAAAGTAAATTTGTATCAAAATATTTATACAAATACACATATAATAACGTAAATTTGTATGAAAATATATAAACAAAATACACATTAAATAATGTAAATACGTATAAAAAAATATGTACAAATTAAACATATAATCATGTAATTCGTATCAAAATAAATAAACAAAATACCAATAAAATAATATAAAATTGTATGAGTAAACGTGTATGTTGCATTTTTTTTCAATACAAATTTACCTTATTATATACGCATTTTGTATATTAATTTTAATACAAATTTAATTATTCGATGTGTATTTTTGTATCTGTATTTTTATAAACATATTCTTTATTTTTTGGGTATTTTGTCTCTTTATTTTCATACAAATTTACATTATTTTATTGATATTCTGCTCATTCATTTTGATAGGAATTGTCATTATTCTATGTGTATTTTGTATATATTTTTCATACAAATTTACGTTATTTTATGTGTATTTGTTTATATATTTTGACACAAATTTACAATATTTTATGGGTATTTTGTATATACATTTCAAAAGAAATTTACCTAGTTTTATGTGTATTTTGTATATCTATTTTCATACAAACTCAAATTATTTCTATGTATTTTTGTATATATTTTAATACAAATTTTAGTTATGTTATGTGTATTTTGTAAATTTATTTTCATTCAAATATATATTATTTTATTGGTGTTTTGTTGATTTATATTGATACGAATTTACATTATTTTATATGTACTTTGTATATATATTTTTATACGCTTTTCCATTATTTAATATTTATTTTGAATATATATTTTTATACAAATTCATGGTATTTTATGTGTATTTGTATATATATTTTCATATAAATTTACATTATTTTACGTGTATTTTGTACATATATTTTATTAAAAATCTTCCTTATTTTGTTTATTTTGTATGTGTATTTTGTATATTTATATTTATCCAAATACACATTCTTTTATTGGTATTTTGTTTATTTATTTTAATTCGAATTTACGTTCTTTTATCGGAATTTTGTTTATTTATTTTGATACGAATTTTCATTTTTTTTTAGATGTATTTGATATATATATTTTTATACTTATTTACATAATTTTATATGTATTTTGAATATATATTTTCATAGAAATTTACTCTATATTTATATGTATAGAAAATACACATGAAATAATCTAAATTCGTATCGAAATAAATGAACAAAATACCGATAAAATAATGTAATTTTGAATGAAAATATATATAGAAAATACACATAAAATAACGTAAATACAAATAAATATATACACATAAAATGATTTGAATTTGAATGAAAATAGATATAAAAATAAACTTAAAATAAAGCAAATTTATAATGAAATATATATACAAAATACATATAAAATAATGTAGATTTGTTTCAAAATATATATACGAATACACACAAAATAACGTAGATTTCTATAGAAATATATATACAAAATACACATGAAATGTTGTAAATACGTATAAAAATATATATACAAAATACACATTAAATAATGTAAATTCGTGTCAAAATAAATAATTAAAATATCAATTAAAGAATGAGTATTTGTATGATAATACATATTCAAAATACACATAAAATAACGTAAATTTGTATAAAACTATATATAAAAATACACAAAAATAAGTTAAATTTGTATGAAAATAAATATACAAAATACACATAAAATTAGGTAAATTTGTAAAGAAATACATATACAAAATACACATAAAATAATGTAAATTTGAATGAAAATATATAAACAAATACACTTAAATTAACATAAATTTGTATAAAATATATATAAAAAATACTCATTAAATAATGTAAATATGTATAAAAAATATATATACAAAACACAAATAGAATAATGTAAAATCGTATTAAAATAAATACACAGAATGTAAATAAAATAATGTAAATTTGTATGAAAATAAAGATGCAAAATACCAATAAAATAACGCATTTTTTATAAATAAACAAAATACACATGAAAGGATGTAAATACGTATAAAAATATATATACAAAATACACATTAAATAATGTAAATTCGCGTCAAATAAATAAAGAAAATGTCAATAAAAGAATGTGTATTTGTATGAAAATAAATATACAAAACACACATAAGATAACATAAATTTGTATAAAACTATATGCAAAAATACACAAAAATAATTTAAATTTGTATGAAAATAAATATACAAAATACACATAAAATTAGGTAAATTTGTATTGAAATACATATACAAAATACACATAAAATACTGTAAATTTGAATGAAAATACATAAATAAATACACTTAAAATAACGTAAATTTGTATAAAAAAATATATACAAAACACAAATAGAATAATGTAAAATCGTATCAAAATAAATACACAGAATATTAATAAAATAATGTAAATTTGTATGAAAATA
Organism: Eriocheir sinensis; assembly: GCF_024679095.1. Taxonomy (NCBI): domain Eukaryota; kingdom Metazoa; phylum Arthropoda; class Malacostraca; order Decapoda; family Varunidae; genus Eriocheir; species Eriocheir sinensis. The sequence goes on along the minus strand of NW_026111514.1, from coordinate 117,010 downwards.
AAGAAGCAAAATACCCATAAAAAACACATTTTTTTAAAATATATATACAAAAATACACATAAAAATTTTTATTTGTATTAAAATAGATATACAAAATACACATACAATAAGGTAAATCTGTATTGAAATAGATATGCAAAATACATATAAAACTATGTAAATTTGTTTCAAAATATATATACGAATACACATAAAATAACGTAGATTTGTATAAAAATATATATACAAAATACACATAAAATGAAGTAAATACGTATAAAAAAATGTATACAAAATACACATAAAATAATGTAAATTCGTATCAAAATAAATAAACAAAATACCAATAAAAGAATATGTATTTGTATAAATATAAATATACAAAATACACATAAAATAACGTAAATTTGTATAAAACTATATACAAAAATACACAGAAGTAATTAAATTGGTATGAAAATAGATATACAAAATACAGATAAAATAAGCTAAATTTGAATTGAAATGTATATACAAAATACGTAAAATAATGTAAATTTGTATCAAAATATTTATAAAAATACATATAATAACGTAAATTTGTTTAAAAATATATAAACAAAATACACATTAAGTAATGTAAATACGTATAAAAAATATGTACAAAATACACATATAATCATGTAATTCGTATCAAACTAAATAAAAAAAATAGCAATACAATAATGTAAATTTGTATGAGAAAACATATACAAATACATATAAAATAACGCTAATTTCTATAAAAATATATGTCCAAAAATGAACGTAAAATAAAGTAACTTTGGATAAAAATATATATACAAAACACTCATTAAATAATGTAAATGCGTACATAAAATAACCTAAATTTGTATAAAACTATATACAAAAAAACACAAAAATAATTTAAATTTGTATGAAAAGAAATATAGAAAATACACATAAAATTAGGTTAATTTCTATTGAAATACATATACAAAACACACATAAAATAATGTAAATTTGAAAGAAAATATATAAACAAATACACATATAATAACGTAAATTTGTATGAAATATATATACAAAATACACATTAAATAATGTAAATATGTATAAAAAAATATATACAAAACACAAATAGAATAATGTAAAATCGTATCAAAATATATACACAGAATATTAATAAAATAATGTAAATTTGTATGAAAATTAAGATGCAAAATACCTATAAAATAACGCATTTTTTATAAAATTATTGATACCAAAATACACATAAAATATTTGAATTTGCATCAAAATAAATATACAAAATGCACATACAATAAGGTAAATTTGTATTGAAATAGATATGCAAAATACATATAAAATAATGTAAATTTGTTTCAAAATATATATCCGAATACACATAAAATAACATAGATTTCTATAAAAATACATATACAAAATACACATAAAATTAAGTAAATACGTATAAAAAATGTATACAAAATACACATAAAATAATGTAAATTCGTATAAATATAAATAAACAATATACCATTAAAAGAATGTGTATTTGTATAAATATAAATATACAAAATACACATAAAATAACGTAAATTTATATAAAACTATATACATAAAATAACGCAAATTTCTATAAAAATATATGTACAAAAATGAACATAAAATAAATTTGCATAAAAATATATATACAAAACACACATTAGATATTGTAAATGAGTATAAAAATATGTATACAAAATACCTATGAAATAATCTAAATTCGTATCGAATTAAATTAAGAAAATACCAATATAATAATGTAATTTTGGATGAAAATATATATACAAAATACACATAAAATAACCTAAATACAAATACAAATATACACATAAAATAATTTAAAATTGAATGAAATAAATATACAAAATAAACATAAAATAAGGTAAATTAGTAATGAAATATATGAAAAAATACACATAAAATAATATAAATTTGTATGAAAATATATATACAAATACACATTAAATAACATGAATTTGTATAAAATTTGTATCAAAATATATACTTATACACACAATAAAATAACGTAATTTTTTTATGAAAATGTATATACAAAATACATATAAAATAATTTAAATACGTAGAAAAATATATATACAAAAAACACATAAAATAATGTAAATATGAATGAAAATATATAAACAAATACACATAAAATAATGTAAATTTGGATAAAATATATATACAAAACTAACATTAAGTAATGTAAATATGTATAAAAAAAATATATATACAAAAAACACATAAAATAATGTTAAATCGTATCAAAATAAATAAAGAGAATATCAATAAAATAATGTAAATTTGTATGAAAATAAAAATGCAAAATATCCATATAATAACGCATATTTGCATAAAAATATATATACAAAAATACATATAAAATAATTAAATTTGTATAAAAATAAATATACAAAATGCACGTACAATAAAGTAAATTTGTATTGAAATAGATATGCAAAATACACATTAATAATGTAAATTTGTATCAAAATATATATACGAATACTCATAAAATAGAGTAAATTTCTATGAAAATATACATACAAAATAGATATACAAAATACACATATAACTAGTTAGATTTGTATTTAAATACATGTACAAAAAACACATAAAATAATGTAGATTTGTATGAAATGAAAACAAATACATTTTATTTAAAATATATATACAAAATACACATAGAATAATGTAAAAACATTTCAAAATAAATACACAGAATATCAATAAAATAATGTAAATTTGTATGAAAATAAAGATGCAAAATACCCATTAAATAAAGCATATTTTTATAAAAATACATATACAAAAATACACATAGATTAATCAAATTTGTATTAAAATTAATATACAAAATGCACATGCAATAAGGTAAATTTGTATTGAAAAAATATGCAAAATACACATAAAACAATGTAAATTTGTTTCAAAATATATATACGAATACACATAAAATAACGCAGATTTCTATAGAAATATATATACAAAATACACTTGAAATAATGTAAATACGTATAAAAATATATATACAAAATACACATTAAATAATGTTAATTCGTGTCAAAATAAATAAACAAAATGTCATGAAAAGAATGTGTATTTGTATGAAAATAGATATACAAAATACACATAAAATAACCTAAATTTGTAAAAAACTATATACAAAAATACACAAAAATAATTTAAACTTGTATGAAAATAAATATACAAAAAACATATAAAAATAGGTAAATTTGTATTGAAATACATATACAAAATACACATAAAATAATGTAAATTTGAATGAAAATATATAAACATATAGACTTAAAATAACGTAAATTTGTATCAAATATATATACAAAAAAACATTAAATAATGTAAATATGTATAAAAAAAATATATACAAAACACAAATAAAATAATGTAAAATCGTATCAAAATAAATACAGAAAATAATAATAAAATAAAGTAAATTTGTATGAAAATTAAGATGCAAAATACCCATAAAATAACGCATTTTTTTAAAAAATAGATATACAAAATACACATAAAATAAGCGAAATTTGAATTGAAATATATATACAAAATACATAAAATAATGTAAATTTGTATCAAAATACCTATAAAAATACACATATAATAACGTAAATTTATAAAAATATATAAACAAAATACACATTAAATAATGTAAATACGTATAAAAAATGTAAAAAATACACAAATAATCATGTAATTCGTATCAAAATAAATAGACAAAATACCAATAAAATAATGTAAATTTCTATGAGAAAACATATACAAAATACACATAAATAACGCAAATATCAATAAAAATATATATAATATAATATATTTTTATACATATTTAAAATATTTAATGTATATTTTGTATATATATATTTTATCCAAATTTACGTGATTTTATATGTATTTGTTTATATATTTTCATACAAATTTACATTATTTTATGTGAGTTTTGTATATGTATTTCAATACAAATTTGCCTAACTTTATGTGTATTTTGCATATCTATTTTCAAACAAATTTAAATTATTTTTGTGTATTTTTGTATATAAATTTATACAAAATATAGTTAGTTAATTATTTTTTTGTATATATATTTTCCTACAAATATGCATTCTTTTATTGAAATTTTGTGTATTTAATTTTTTACGAATTTACATTATTTTATGTGTATTTTGTATATATATTTTTCTACGTATTTAAACTATTTTATGTGTATTTTATATATACATTATCATAAAAATTTTCGTTATTTTATTGTGTGTATTCGTATATATTTTGAAACAAATTTTATACAAATTCATGTTATTTTATGTGTATTTGTATATATATTTTCATACAAATTTATATTATTTTATGTGTATTCTTACATATATTTTATTACAAATTTACCTTATTTTATGTTTATTTTGTATATTTATTTCATTCAATTTTAAATTATTTAATGTGTATATTTGTATTTGTATTTAGGTTATTTTATGTGTATTTTCTATATATATTTTCATCCAAAATTACATTATTTTATTGTTATTTTCTTAATTTAACTCGATACGAATTTAGATTATTTCATAGGTATTTTGTATACATATTTTTATACTCATTTACATTATCTAATGTGTTTTGTATATATTTTTTTATGCAAACTAATTTTATGTGCATTTTTGTACATATCTTTTTATAGAAACTTAAAACGATATTTTATGTGTATTTTGTATATGTTTTCTCATACAAATTTACTTTATTTAATTAGTTTTTTGTTTATTTATTTTGATACGAATGACTTGATTATTTGTGTATTTGTATATGTTTTTTCATACAAATTTATATTATATCATTGGTATTTTGTTTATTTATTTTGATACGAATTACATGATTATATGTGTACTTTGTACATATTTTTTATACGTATTTACATTATTTAATGTGTATTTTGTTTATATATTTTCATACAAATTTACCTTAATATATGTGTATTTGTATAAATATTTTGATACAAATTTACTTTATTTTATGTATTTTGTATATATATATTTCAATTCAAATTTAGCTTATTTTGTGTGTATTTTGTATATCTATTTTCATACAAATTTAATTACTTTTGTGTATTTTTGTATATAGTTTTATACAAATTTACGTTATTTTATGTGTATTTTGTACATTTATATTTATACAAATACACATTCTTTTTTTGGTATTTTGTTTATTTATTTTGATACGAGTTTACATTATTTTATGTGTAATTTGTATACATTTTTTTATACGTATTTACTTCATTTTTATGTGTATTTTGTATATATATTTTTATACAAATCTACGTTATTTTATGTGTATTCGTATATATATTTTGAAACAAATTTATTATATGTGTATTTGTATAAATATTTTGATACAAATTTACTTTATTTCATGCATTTTGTATATATATTTCAATTCAAATTTAGCTTATTTTATCTGTAGTTTGTATATCTATTTTCATACGAATTTAATAACTTCTGTGTATTTTTGTATACAGTTTTATAAAAATTTACGTTATTTTATGTGTATTTTGTATATTTATATTTATACAAATACACATTCTTTTATTGGTATTTTGTTTATTTATATTGATACGAATTTACATTTTTTTATGTGTATTTTGTATACATTTTCTTATACGTATTTACTTCATTTTATGTGTATTTTGTATATATATTTTTATACAAATCTACGTTATTTTATGTGTATTCGTATATATATTTTGAAACAAATTTACATTGTTTTATATGTATTTTGCATATCTATTTCAATACAGATTTACCTTATTGTATGTGTATTTTGTATATTTATTTTAATATAAATTAATTTTTTCATGTGTATTTAGGTATATATATTTAAAAAAAAAATGCGTTATTTAATGGGTATTTTGCATCTTTATTTTCATACAAATTTACATTGTTTTATTAATATTCAGTGTATTTATTTTGATAAGATTTTACATTATTCTATTTGTGTTTTGTATATATTTTTTTTATACATATTTACATTATTTAATGTGTATTTTGTATATTTTAAAACAAATTTACGTTATTTTATACGCATCTGTTAAAATATTTCGATACAAATTTACATTATTTTATGTATTTTGTATATATATTTTAATACAAATTTAGTTTATTTTATGTATATTTTGTATATCTATTTTCATTCGTATCAAAATAAATAAACAAAATAGCAATAAAATAATGTAAATTTGTATGAGATAACATATACAAATACACATAAAATAACGCAAATTTCTAAAAAAATATATGTACAAAAATGCACATAAAATAAAGTAAATTTGCATAAAAATATATATACAAAACACACATTAAATAATGTAAATGCGTACATAAAATAAACTAAATTTGTATAAAACTATATACACAAATACACAAAAAATTTTAAAATTTGTATGAAAAGAAATATACAAAATACACATAAAATTAGGTAAATTTGTATTGAAATACATATACAAAATACACATAAAATAATGTAAATTTGAATGAAAATATATAAACAAATTCACTTAAAATAACGTAAATTTGTATAAAATATATATGCAAGATACACATTAAATAATGTAAATGTGTATAAAAAAATATATACAAAAAAGAAATAGAATAATGTAAAATCCTATCAATATAAATACACAGAATATCAATAAAATAATGTAAATTTGTATGAAAAGAAAGATGCAAAATTCCCATAAAATACCGCATTTTTTATAAAAATATATATACCAAAATACACATAAAATATTTAAATTTGTAATGATATAAATATACAAAATGCATATACAGTAAGGTAAATATGTATTGAAAGAGATATTCAAAAATACATATAAAACAAAGTTAATTTGTTTCAAAATATATGTACGAATACACATAAAATAACGTAGATTTCTATATAAATATATATACAAAATACACATGAAATTATGTAAATACGTATAAAAATATATATACAAAATACATATCTAGGTAAATTCGTGTCAAAATAAATAAACAAAATATCATGAAAAGAATGTGTATTTGCATGAAAATAAATAATAGATAATAAATTTGTATGAAATATATATGCAAGATACACTTTAAATAATGTAAATATGTAAAAAAAAAAATTTATACAAAAAACAAATAGAATAATGTGAAATCGTAACAAAAAAAATACACCGAATATTAATAAAATAATGTAAATTTGTATGAAAATAAAGATGCAAAATTCCCATCAAATAGCGCATTTCTTATAAAAATATATATACCAAAATACACATAAAATATTTAAATTTGTATTGAAATAAATATACAAAATGCACATACAATAAGGTAAACTTGTATTAAAGGAGATATGCAAAAATACATATAAAACTGTAAATTTGTTTCAAAATATATATATACGAATACACATAAAATAACGTAGATTTCTATAAAAATATATATACAAAATACACATAAAATTAAGTAAATACGTATAAATATAGATATACAAAATACACATAGAATAATGTAAAATTGTTTAAAAAAAAATAAACAGAATATAAATAAAATAATGTAAATTTGTATGAAAATAAAAATGCAAAATACCCATAAAATAAAGCATATATTTATAAAAATACATATACAAAAATACACATAGCATAATTAAATTTGTATTAAAATTAATATACAAAATGCATATACAATAAGGTAAATTTGTATTGAAAAAATATGCAAAATACTCATAAAACAGTGTAAATTTATTTCAAAATCTATATACGAATACTCATAAATCAACGTAGATTTCTATAGAAATATATATACAAAATACACATCAAATGATGTAAACACGTATAAATATATATATATATATATATATATATATATATATATATATATATATATATATATATATATATATATATATATATATATATATATATATATATATATATATATATATATATATATATATATATATATATATATATATATATATATATATATATATATATATATATATAAATACACATTAAATAATGTAAATTCGCGTCAAAATAAATAAACAAAATATCAATAAAAGAATGTGTATTTGTATGAAAATAGATATACAATATACACGTTATTTTATGTGTATTCGTATATATATTTTGAAACAAATTTACACTGTTTTATTTGTATTTTGCGTTTTTTTTTTCAATACAAATTTTCCTTTTTGTATGTGTGCATTATGTATATTAATTTTAATACAAATTTAATTATTCTATGTGTATTTTTGTATATGTATTTAAAAAAAAAATATGCTTTATCTTATGGGTATTTTGCATCTTTATTTTCATACAAATTTAAATTATTTTATTGATATTCTGTGTACTTATTTTGATACGATTTTACATTATTCTATGTAAAATAATTTAAATTTGTTTGAAAATAGATATGCAAAATATGTGTATTTTGTATATATATTTCAATTCAAATTTAGCTTATTTTGTGTGTATTTTGTATATATTTTCATACAAATTTAATTACTTCTGTGTATTTTTGTATATAGTTTTATATAAATTTACGTTATTTTATGTGTATTTTGTATATTTATATTTATACAAATAAACATTCTTTTATTGGTATTTTGTTTATTTATTTTGATACGAATTTACATTATTTTATGTGTATTTTGTATACATTTTTTTATACGTATTTACTTCATTTTATGTGTATTTTGTATATATATTTTTATAGAAATCTACGTTATTTTATGTGTATTCGTATATATATTTTGAAACAAATTTACATTGTTTTATATGTATTTTGCATTCTATTTCAATACAAATTTACCTTATTGTATGTGTTTTTTTTATATTAATTTTAATACAAATTTAATTTTTTTATGTGTATTTTGGTATATATATTTTTATAAATAAAAAAAATGCGTTATTTTATGGGTATTTTGCTTCTTTATTTTTATACAAATTTACATTATTTTATTAATATTCTGTGTATTTATTTTGATACGATTTTATATTATTCTATTTGTGTTTTGTACATATTTTTTTATACAAATTTACGTTTTTTTATAAAATTATTGATACCAAAATACACATAAAATATTTCAATTTGTATTAAAATAAATATACAAAATTCACATACAATAAGGTAAATTTGTATTGAAATAGATATGCAAAATACATATAAAATAATGTAAATATGTTTCAAAATATATATACGAATACACATAAAATAACGTAGATTTCTATAAAAATACATATACAAAATACATATAAGATAAAGTAAATACGTATAAAAAAATGTATACAAAATACACATAAAATAATGTAAATTCGTATAAATGTAAATAAACAATATACCAATAAAAGAATGTGTATTTGTATAAATATAAATATACAAAATGCACATAAAATAACGTAAATTTATATAAAACTATATACATAAAATAACGCAGATTTCTATAAAAATATATGTACAAAAATGAACATAAAATAAATTTGCATAAAAATATATAATACAAAACACACATTAGATAATGTAAATGAGTATAAAAATATGTATAGAAAATACCTGTAAAATAATCTAAATTCGTATCGAATTAAATTAAGAAAATACCAATAAAATAATGTAATTTTGAATGAAAATATATATACAAAATACACATAAAATAACCTAAATACAAATACAAATATACACATAAAATATTGTATTTTGTATATACATTTCAATTCAAATTTAGCTTATTTTATCTGTATTTTGTATATCTATTTTTATACGAATTTAATTACTTCTGTGTATTTTTGTATAGTTTTATACAAATTTACGTTATTTTATGTGTATTTTGTATATTTATATTTATACAAATACACATTCTTTTATTGGTATTTTGTTTATTTATTTTGATACGAATTTACATTATTTTATGTGTATTTTGTATACATTTTCTTATACGTATTTACTTCATTTTATGTGTATTTTGTATATATATTTTTATACAAATCTACGTTATTTTATGTGTATTCGTATATATATTTTGAAACAAATTTACATTGTTTTATATGTATTTTGCATATCTATTTCAATACAGATTTACCTTATTGTATGTGTATTTTGTATATTTATTTTAATACAAATTAATTTTTTCATGTGTATTTTGGTATATATAATTTTTAAAAAAATGCGTTATTTAATGGGTATTTTGCATCTTTATTTTCATACAAATTTACATTGTTTTATTAATATTCTGTGTATTTATTTTAATACGATTTTACATTATTCTATTTGTGTTTTGTATTTATTTTTTTTATACATATTTACATTATTTAATGTGTATTTTGTATATTTTAAAACAAATTTACGTTATTTTATGCGCATCTGTTAAAATATTTTGATACAAATTTACATTATTTTATGTATTTTGTATATATATTTCAATACAAATTTAGTTTATTTTATGTATATTTTGTATATCTATTTTCATTCGTATCAAAATAAATAAACAAAATAGCAATCAAATAATATAAATTTGTATGAGAAAACACATACAAATACACATAAATTAACGCAAATTTCTAAAAAAATATATGTAAAAAAATGCACATAAATTAAAGTAAATTTGCATAAAAATATATATACAAAACACACATTAAATAAAGTAAATGCGTACATAAAATAACCTAAATTTGTATAAAACTATATACAAAAATACACAAAAATATTTAAAATTTGTATGAAAAGAAATATACAAAATACACATAAAATTAGGTAAATTTGTATTGAAATACATATACAAAATACACATAGAATAATGTAAATTTGAATGAAAATATATAAACAAATACACCTAAAATAACGTAAATTTGTATAAAATATATATGCAAGATACACATTAAATAATGTAAATGTGTATAAAAAAATATTTACAAAAAAGAAATAGAATAATGTAAAATCCTATCAATATAAATACACAGAATATCAATAAAATAATGTAAATTTGTATGAAAAGAAAGATGCAAAATTCCCATAAAATAGCGCATTTTTTATAAAAATATATATACCAAAATACACATAAAATATTTAAATTTGTATTGAAATAAATATACAAAATGCATATACAGTAAGGTAAATATGTATTGAAAGAGATATTCAAAAATAAATATAAAACAAAGTAAATTTGTTTCAAAATATATATACGAATACACATAAAATAACGTAGATTTCTATAGAAATATATATACAAAATACACATGAAATTATGTAAATACGTATAAAAATATATATACAAAATACATATCTAATTAAATTCGTGTCAAAATAAATAAACAAAATATCATGAAAAGAATGTGTATTTGTATGAAAATAAATAATAGATAATAAATTTGTATGAAATATATATGCAAGATACACATTAAATAATGTAAATATGTATAAAAAAATATATACAAAAACAAATAGAATAATGTGAAATCGTATCAAAATAAATACACCGAATATTAATAAAATAATGTAAATTTGTATGAAAATAAAGATGCAAAATTCCCATCAAATAGCGCATTTCTTATAAAAATATATATATCACAATACACATAAAATATTTAAATTTGTATTGAAGTAAATATACAAAATGCACATACAATAAGGTAAACTTGTATTGAAAGAGATATGCAAAAATACATATAAAACAATGTAAATTTGTTTCAAAATATATACGAATACACATAAAATAACGTAGATTTCTATAAAAATATATATACAAAATACACATAAATTAAGTAAATACGTATAAAAATAGATATACAAAATACACATAGAATAATGTAATATGTTTTAAAAAAATAAACAGCATATAAATAAAATAATGTAAATTTGTATGAAAATAAAAATGCAAAATACCAATAAAATAAAGGATATTTTTATAAAAATACATATACAAAAATACACATAGCATAATTAAATTTGTATTAAAATTAATATACAAAATGCATATACAATAAGGTAAATTTGTATTGAAAAAATATGCAAAATACACATAAAACAGTGTAAATTTATTTCAAAATCTATATACGAATACTCATAAATCAACGTAGATTTCTATAGAAATATATATACAAAATACACATCAAATGATGTAAACACGTATAAATATATATATATATATATATATATATATATATATATATATATATATATATATATATATATATATATATATATATATATATATATATATATATATATATATATATATATATATAAAATACACATTAAATAATGTAAATTCGCTTCAAAATAAATAAACAAAATATCAATAAAAGAATGTGTATTTGTATGAAAATAGATATACAATATACACATAAAATCACCTAAATTTGCATAAAACTATATACAAAAATACACAAAAATAATTTTAATTTGTATGAAAATAAATATACAAAATACACATAAAATTAGGTAAATTTGAATTGAAATACATTTACAAAATACACATAAAATAATATAAATTTGAATGAAAATATATAAACAAATACTCTTAAAATAACGTAAATTTGTATAAAATATATATAAAAAATACACATTAAATAATGTAAATATGTATAAAAAAATATATACAAAACACAAATAGAATAATATAAAATCGTATCAAAATAAATACACAGAATATTAATAAAATAATGTAAATTTGTATGAAAATTAAGATGCAAAATACCCAAAAAATAACGCATTTTTTATACAAATATTTATACCAAGACACACATAAAATATTTGAATTTGTATTAAAATAAATATACAAAATGCACATACAATAAGGTAAATTTGTATTGAAATAGATATGCAAAATACATATAAAACCATGTAAATTTTTTCAAAATATATATACGAATACACATAAAATAACGTAGATTTCTATGAAAATAAATATACAAAATACACATAAAATGAAGTAAATACGTATAAAAAAAGGTATACAAAATACACATAAAATAATGTAAACTCGTATCAAAATAAATAAACAAAATACTAATAAAAGAATGTGTATTGTATAAATATAAATATACAAAATACAAATAAAATAACGTAAATTTATATAAAACTATATGCAAAAATACACAAAAGTAATTAAATTTGTGTGAAAATAGATATACAAAATACATGTGTATTTTGTATATTTATTTTCATACAAATTGAAATTATTTTTGTTTATTTTTTTATATATTTTCAAACAAATTTTCGTTATTTTATGTGTATTTTGTATATTTATTTATTCTACAAATATACTTTCTTTTATCTGAATTTTGTTTATTGAATTTGAAACGAATTTACCTTATTTTGTATATCTATTTTCATACAAATTAAAATACTTCTGTGTATTTTTGTATATAGTTTTATATAAATTTACGTTATTTTATGTGTATTTTGTATATTTATATTTATACAAATACACATTCTTTTATTGGTATTTGTATATTTATTTTGATACGAATTTACATTATTTTATGTGTATTTTGTATACATTTTTTTATACGTATTTACTTCATTTTATGTGTATTTTGTATATATATTTTTATAGAAATCTACGTTATTTTATGTGTATTCGTATATATATTTTGAAACAAATTTACATTGTTTTATATGTATTTTGCATATCTATTTCAATACAAATTTACCTTATTGTATGTGTTTTTTATATATTTATTTTAACTCAAATTTAATTTTTTTATGTGTATTTTGGTATATATATTTTTATAAATAAAAAAAATGCGTTATTTTATGGGTATTTTGCCTCTTTATTTTCATACAAATATACATTATTTTATTAATATTCTGTGTATTTATTTTGATACGATTTTACATTATTCTATTTGTGTTTTGTATATATTTTTTTATACAAATTTACGTTATTTTAAGTGTATTTGTCTATGTCTTTTCATTCAAATTTACATTATTTTATGTGTATTTTGTATATGTATTTCAATACAAATCTACCTAATTTTATGTGTATATTGTATATTTATTTTCATACAAATTTAAAATATTTTTGTGTATTTTAGAATATAGTTTGATACAAATTTAGGTTATTTTATGTGTATTTTGTATATCTGTTTTCATACAAATACACATTCTTTTATTGATATTTTGTTTATTTATTTTGACGCGAATTTACAGTATTTAATGTGTATTTTGTATATATTTTTATACGTATTTACATCATTTCATGTGTATTTTGTATATATATTCCTATGGAAATCAACGTTATTTTATGTGTATTCGTATATATATTTTTAAACAAATTTACACTGTTTTATGTGTATTTTGCTTTTTTTTTCAATACAAACTTACCTTATTGTATGTGCATTTTGTATATTAATTTTAACACATATTTAATTATTCTATGTGTATTTTTGTATATGTATTTAAAAAAAATGCTTTATTTTATAGGTATTTTGCATCTTTATTTTCATACAAATTTAAATTATTTTATTGATATTCTGTGTACTTATTTTGATACGATTTTACATTATTCTATGTATAACAAAAATAAATACAGAATACACAAAAATAGATATGCAAAATACATATAAACAATGTAAATTTGTTTCAAAATATATATACGAATACACATGAAATAAGGTAGATTTCTATAAAAATATATATACAAAATACACATAAAATTAAGTAAAACGTATAAAAAATGTATACAAAATACACATAAAATAATGTAAATTAGTATCAAAATAAATAAACAAAATACCAATAAAAGAATGTGTATTTGTATAAATATATATATATATATATATATATATATATATATATATATATATATATATATATATATTTATATATATATATATATATATATCTATATATATATATATATATATATATATATATATATATATATATATATAAAACACATTAAATAATATAAATTTGTTTAAAACTATACAAAATACACATGAAATGATGTAAATTCGTATAGAAATATATATACAAAATACACATTAAATAATGTAAATTCGCGTCAAAATAAATAAACAAAATATAAATAAAAGAATGTGTATTTGTATGAAAATAGATATACAAAATACACATAAAATAACCTAAATTTGTATCAAACTATATACAAAAATACACAAAAATATTTCAAATTTGTATGGAAATAAATATACAAAATACACATAAAATTAGGTAAATTTGTATTGAAATACATACACAAAATACACATAAAATAATGAAAATTGAATGAAAATACATAAACAAATACACTTAAAATAACGTAAATTTGTATAAAAAAATATGTACAAAACACAAATAGAATAATGTAAAATCGTATCAAAATAAATACACAGAATATTAATAAAATAATGTAAATTTGTATGAAAATAAAGAAGCAAAATACCCATAAAATAACGCATTTTTTTTATTTATAAAAATATATAACAAAATACACATCAAAAAATTAAATTTGTGTTAAAATAAATATACAAAAAACACATACAATAAGGTAAATTTGTATTGAAATAGATATGCAAAATACATATAAAACAATGTTAATTTGTTTCAAAATATATATACGAATACACATAAAATAACGTAGATTTCTATAAAAATATATATACAAAATACACATAAAATGAAGTAAATACGTATAAAAAAATGTATACAAAATACACATAAAATAATGTAAGTTCGTATCAAAAAAAAAAAAAAATACCAATAAAAGAATGTGTATTTGTATAAATATAAATATACAAAATACACATAAAATAACGTAAATTTATATAAAACTATATACAAAAATACACAGAAGTAATTAAATTCGTATGAAAATAGATATACAAAATACAGATAAAATAAGCTAAATTTGAATTGAAATGTATATACAAAATACATAAAATAATGTAGATTTGTATCAAAATATTTATAAAAATACATATAATAACGAAAATTTTGATACGATTTTACATTATTCTATTTGTGTTTTGTATATATTTTTTTTATACATATTTACATTATTTAATGTGTATTTTGTATATATATTTCATACAAATTTACGTTATTATATGTGTATTTGTTTATATATTTTCTTTCAAATTTACATTATTTTATGTGTATTTTGTATATGTATTTCAATACAAATTAACCTAGTTTTATGTGTATTTTCTATATTTCTTTTCATACAAATTTAAATTATTTTTGTGTATTTTTGTATATAGTTTTATACAAATTAAGGTTATTTTATGTACGCATTTACATTATTTAATGTGTGTTTTGTATATATATTTTTATCCATAGTTACTTTATTTTACGCTCATTTTTGGACATATATTTTTATAGAAATTAGCGTTATTTTATATGTATTTGTATATGTTTTCTCATACAAATTTACATTATTTTATTGATATTTTGTTTATTTAGTTTGATACGAATTAAATGATTATATATGTATTTTGTACATTTTTTTTATACGTATTTACATTACTTAATGTGTATTTTGTGTATATATTTTTAAACAAATTTACGTTATTATATGTATTTTTATAAATATTTTGATACAAATTTACATTATTTTATGAATTTTGTATATACATTTCAATTCAAATTTAGCTTATTTTATCTGTATTTTGTATATCTATTTTCATACGAATTTAATTACTTCTGTGTATTTTTGTATATAGTTTTATATAAATTTACGTTATTTTATGT
The DNA here is from genome assembly GCF_024679095.1 of Eriocheir sinensis. NCBI lineage: Eukaryota > Metazoa > Arthropoda > Malacostraca > Decapoda > Varunidae > Eriocheir > Eriocheir sinensis. The sequence continues at coordinate 100,289 of NW_026111514.1, read as the reverse complement.
GTATTTTGTATATTTATATTTATACAAATACACATTCTTTTATTGGTATTTTGTTTATTTATTTTGATACGAATTTACATTATTTTATGTGTATTTTGTATACATTTTTTTATACGTATTTACTTCATTTTATGTGTATTTTGTATATATATTTTTATAGAAATCTACGTTATTTTATGTGTATTCGTATATATATTTTGAAACAAATTTACATTGTTTTATATGTATTTTGCATATCTATTTCAATACAAATTTACCTTATTGTATGTGTTTTTTGTATATTTATTTTAATACAAATTTAATTTTTTGATGTGTATTTTGGTATATATATTTTTATAAATAAAAAAAATGCGTTATTTTATGGGTATTTTGCTTCTTTATTTTCATACAAATTTACATTATTTTATTAATATTCTGTGTATTTATTTTGATACGATTTTACATTATTCTATTTGTGTTTTGTACATATTTTTTTATACAAATTTACGTTATTTTAAGAGTATTTGTTTATGTATTTTCATTCAAATTTACATTATTTTATGTGTATTTTGTGTATGTATTTCAATACAAATTTACCTAATTTTAAGTGTATTTTGTATATTTATTTCCATACAAATTTAAAATATTTTTGTGTATTTTTGTATATAGTTTGATACAAATTTAGGTGATTTTATGTGTATTTTGTATTTCTATTTTCATACAAATACACATTCTTTTATTTATATTGTGTTTATTTATTTTGACGCGAATTTACATTATTTAATGTGTATTTTGTATATATATTTTTATACGAATTTACATCATTTCATGTGTATTTTGTATAGTTTTAAACAAATTTATATTATTTAATGTGTATTTTGTATATATATATTTATACAAATACACATTCTTTTATTGGTATTTTGTTTATTTATTTTGATACTAATTTATATTATTTTATGTGTATTTTGTATACATTTTTTATACGTTTTTACTTAATTTTATGTGTATTTTGTATATATATTTTTATAGAAATCTACCTTATTTCATGTGTATTCGTATATATATTTTGAAACAAATTTACTTTGTTTATATGTATTTTGCATATCTATTTTTGTGTATTCTGAATTTATTTTTGTTATACATAGAATAATGTAAAATCGTATCAAAATAGGTACACAGAATATCAATAAAATAATTTAAATTTGTATGAAAATAAAGATGCAAAATACCCATAAGATAAAGCATATTTTTTTTTTAAATACATATACAAAAATACACATAGAATAATTAAATTTGTATTAAAATTAATATACAAAATGCACTCATACAATAAGGTAAATTTGTAATGAAAAAAAAAACGCAAAATACAAATATAACTGTAAATTTGTTTCAAAATATATATACGAATACACATAAAATAACGTAGATTTCTATAGAAATATATATACAAAATACACATGAAATTATGTAAATACGTATAAAAATATATATATAAAATACATATTAAGTAATGTAAATTCGTGACAAAATAAATAAACAAAATATCATGAAAAGAATGTGTATTTGTATGAAAATAAATAATAGATAATAAATTTGTATGTAATATATATGCAAGATACACATTAAATAATGTAAATATGTATAAAAAAAAATATATATAAAAAAACAAATAGAATAATGTAAAATCGAATCAAAATAAAAACACCGAATATTAATAAAATAATGTAAATTTGTATGAAAATAAAGATGCAAAATTCCCATCAAATAGCGCATTTCTTATAAAAATATGTATACCAAAATACTCATAAAATATTTAAATCTGTATTGAAATAAATATACAAAATGCACATACAATAAGGTAAACTTCTGTTGAAAGAGATATGCAAAAATACATATAAAAAATTGTAAATTTGTTTCAAAATATATATACGAATACACATAAAATAACGTAGATTTCTATAAAAATATATATACAAAATACACATAAAACTAGGTAAATACGTATAAAAAAATGTAAACAAAATACACATAAAATAATATAAATTCTAAACAAAATAAATAAACAAATTACCAATAAAAGAATGTGTATTTGTTCTGTGTATTTTTGTATATAGTTTTATACAAATTTACGATATTTTATGTGTATTTTGTATATTTATATTTATACAAATACACATTCTTTTACTGGTATTTTGTTTATTTATTTTGATACGATTTTTATGTGTATTTTGTATTCATTTTTTAATACGTATTTACTTCATTTTATGTGTATTTTTTTTATATATTTTTATAGAAATCAACGTTATTTTATGTGTATTCGTATATATATTTTAAAACAAATTTACATTGTTTTATATGTATTTTGCATATCTATTTCAATACAAATTTACCTTACAGTATGTGCATTTTTTTTATTTATTTTAATACAAATTTTAATATTTTATGTGTATTTTGGTATATATATATTTTTATAAAAAATGCGTTATTTTATGGCTATTTTGCATCTTTATTTTCATACAAATTTACGTTATTTAGTTAATATTCTGTGTATTTATTTTGATACGATTTTACATTATTCTATTTGTGTTTTGTATATATTTTTTTATACATATTTACATTATTTAATTAGTATTTTGTATATATATTTGATACAAATTTACGTTATTCTAAGTGTATATGTTTATATATTTTCATTCAAATTTCCATTATTTTATGTGTATTTTGTATATGTATTTCAATACAAATCTACCTAATTTTATGTGTATTTTGTATATTTATTTTCATACAAATTTAAATTATTTTTGTGTATTTTTGTATATAGTTTTATACAAAAATAGGTTATTTTTTGAGTATTTTGTATATCTATTTTCATACAAATACACATTCTTTTATTGATATTTTGTTTATTTATTTTGACGAGAATTTAAATTATTTAATGTGTATTTTGTATATATATATATATATATATATATATATATATATATATATATATATATATATATATATATATATATATATATATATATATATATATATATATATATATATATATATATATTTTTTTATACGTATTTACATCATTTCATGTGTATTTTGTATATATATTTCTATAGAAATCTACGTTATTTTATGTGTATTCGTATATAGATTTTTAAACAAATTTACGCTTTAATGTGCATTTTGTATATTTTTTCAATACAAATTTACCTTATTGTACGTGCATTTTGTATATTAATTTTAATACAAATTTAATTATTCTATGTGTATTTTGTATATGTATTTTTAAAAAAATATGCTTTATTTTATGGGTATTTTGCATCTTTATTTTCATACAAAATTACATTATTTTATTGATATTCTGTGTATTTATTTTGATACGATTTTACATTATTCTATGTGTATTTTGTATATATTTTTCATTTAATTTAGCTTATTTTATGTGTATTTTGTATATCTATTTATTTTAATACAAAATCAAATATTTTATGTTTTTTCGTATATATATTTTTATAAAAAATGCGTTATTTTATGGGTATTTTGCATCTTAATTTTCATACAAATTTACATTATTTTATTAATATTTTCTGTATTTATTTTGATGCGATTTTACATTATTTTATTTGTGTTTAGTATATATTTTTTTATACATATTTACATTATTTAATGTGTTTTTTGTATATATATTTGATACAAATTTACGTTATTTTAAGTCTATATGTTTATATATTTTCATTCAAATTTACATTATTTTATGTGTATTTTGTATATGTATTTCAATACAAATTTACCTAATTTTATGTTTTTTGTATATTTATTTTCATACAAGGTTAAATTATTTTTGTGTATTTTGTTTATAGTTTTATACAAATTTAGGTTATTTTATGTGTATTTTGTAGATCTATTTTCATACAAATAGACATTCTTTTCATGATATTTTGTTTATTTATTTTAACACGAGTTAACATTATTTAATGTGTATTTTGTATATATATTTTTATACGTATTTACATTATTTCAAGTGTATTTTGTATATATATTTCTATAGAAATCTGCGTTATTTTATGTGTATTCGTATATATATTTTGAAACAAATTTACATTGTTTTATGTGTATTTTGCATATTTTTTCAATACAAATTTACCTTATTGTATGTGCATTTTGTATATTAATTTTAATACAAATTTGATTAATCTATGTGTATTTTTGTATATGTATTTTTATATAAATATGCTTTATTTTATGGGTATTTTGCATCTTTATTTTCATACAAATTTACATTATTTTATTGATATTCTGTGTATTTATTTTAATATGATTTTATATTATTCTATGTGTATTTTGTATATATATTTTATATAAAATGTATTTGTTTTCATTTCATACAAATCTACATTATTTTATGTATTTTTTGTACATGTATACACATAAAATATTTAAATTTGTATTGAAATAAATATACAAAATGCACATACAATAAGGTAAACTTCTATTGAAAGAGATATGCAAAAATACATATAAAACAATGTAAATTTGTTTCAAAATATATACGAATACACATAAATAACGTAGATTTCTATAAATATATATACAAAAATACATAAAATAAGTAAATACGTATAAAAAATGTAAACAAAATACACATAAAATAATGAAAATAAACAAAATACCAATAAAAGAATGTGTATTTGTATAAATATAAATGTACAAAATACACATACAAAATAAACATAAAATAAGGTAAATTTGTAATGAAATATATGTACAAAATACACATAAAATAATATAAATTTATATGAAAATATATATACAAATACACATTAAATACCATGAATTTGTATAAAATTATATATTCAAAATAAATATTAAATAATGTTAATGCGTATAAAAATATATATACAAAGTACATATAAAATAATGTAAACTCGTATCAATATAAATCAACAAAATACCAATAAAATAATATGTATTTGAATGAAAATAGATTTACAAAATACACATAACATAACTAAAATTTGTATTGAAATATATACAAAAATACATAAAAATAATTTGAGTTTGTATGAAAATAGATATTCAAAATACATATACAACTAGGTAAATTTCTTTTGAAATATATATATACAAAATACCCATAAAATATTGTAAATTTGTGTCAAAATATATAAACAAATACACATAAAATAACTTAAAATAACGTAAATATGTATCAAATATATATACAAAAAACACATTAAATAATGTAAATATGTATAAAAAAAATATATACAAAACATAAATAAAATAATGTAAAATCGTATCAAAATAAATACAGAAAATATTAATAAAATAATGTAAATTTGTATGAAAATTAAGATGGAAAATACCCATAAATTAACGCATTTTTTTATAAAAATATATATACGAAAAAACATAAAATATTTGATTTTGTATTAAAATAAATAGATATACATTCTTTTATTGGTATTTTGTTTATTTATTTTGTTTCGAATTTACATTATTTTATGTGTATTTTCTTTACATTTTTTTATACGTATTTACTTAATTTTATGTGTATTTTGTATATATATTTTTATAGAAATCTACGTTATTTTATGTGTATTCGTATATATATTTTGAAACAAATTTACATTGTTTTATATGTATTATTGCATATTTCTTTCAATACAAGTTTACCTTATTGTATGTGCATTTTTTATATTTATTTCAATACAAATTTAAATATTTTATGTGTATTTTGTTATATATATTTTTATAAGAAATGCGCTATTTGATGGGAGTTTTGCATCTTTATTTTCATACAAATTTACATTATTTTATTAATATTCGGTGTATTTATTTTGATATGATTTTACATTATTCTATTTGTGTTTTGTATATATTTTTTTATACATATTTACATTATTTAATTAGTATTTTGTATATATATGTGATACAAATTTACGTTATTTTAAGTATACATGTTTATATATTTTCATTCAAATTTCCATTATTTTATGTGTATTTTGTATATGTATTTCAATACAAATCTACCTAATTTTATGTATATTTTGTATATTTATTTCATACAAATTTAAATTATTTTTGTGTATTTTTGTATATAGTTTTATACATTCTTAGGTTATTTTATGAGTATTTTGTATATCTATTTTCATACAAATACACATTCTTTTATTGATATTTTGTTTATTTATTTTGACGAGAATTTAAATTATTTAATGTGTATTTTGTATATATATATATATATATTTATACGTATTTACATCATTTCATGTGTATTTTGTATATATATTTCTATAGAAATCTACGTTATTTATGTGTATTCGTATATAGATTTTTAAACAAATTTACGCTTTAATGTGCATTTTGTATATTTTTTCAATACAAATTTACCTTATTGTACGTGCATTTTGTATATTAATTTTAATACAAATTTAATTATTCTATGTGTATTTTTGTATATGTATTTTTAAAAAAATATGCTTTATTTTATGGGTATTTTACATCTTTATTTTCATACAAAATTACATTATTTTATTGATATTCTGTGTATTTATTTTGATACGATTTTACATTATTCTATGTGTATTTTGTATATATTTTTCATTTAATTTAGCTTATTTTATGTGTATTTTGTATATCTATTTATTTTAATACAAAATCAAATATTTTATGTTTTTTCGTATATATATTTTAAAAAAAAAGCGTTATTTTATGGGTATTTTGCATCTTAATTTTCATACAAATTTACATTATTTTATTAATATTTTCTGTATTTATTTTGATACGATTTTACATTATTTTATTTGTGTTTAGTATATATTTTTTTATACATATTTACATTATTTAATGTGTTTTTTGTATATATATTTGATACAAATTTACGTTATTTTAAGTCTATATGTTTATATATTTTCATTCAAATTTACATTATTTTATGTGTATTTTGTATATGTATTTCAATACAAATTTACCTAATTTTATATGTTTTTGTATATTTATTTTCATACAAGTTTAAATTATTTTGTGTATTTTGTTTATAGTTTTATACAAATTTAGGTTATTTTATGTGTATTTTGTATATCTATTTTCATACAAATACACATTCTTTTCATGATATTTTGTTTATTTATTTTGACACGAATTAACATTATTTAATGTGTATTTTGTATATATATTTTTATACGTATTTACATTATTTCAAGTGTATTTTGTATATATATTTCTATAGAAATCTGCGTTATTTTATGTGTATTCGTATATATATTTTGAAACAAATTTACATTGTTTTATGTGTATTTTGCATATTTTTCAATACAAATTTACCTTATTGTATGTGCATATTGTATATTAATTTTAATACAAATTTGATTAATCTATGTGTATTTTTGTATATGTATTTTTATATAAATTTGCTTTATTTTATGGGTATTTTGCATCTTTATTTTCATACAAATTTACATTATTTTATTGATATTCTGTGTATTTATTTTAATATGATTTTACATTATTCTATGTGTATTTTGTATATATATTTTATATAAAATGTATTTGTTTTCATTTCATACAAATCTACATTATTTTATGTATTTTTGTACATGTATACACATAAAATATTTAAATTTGTATTGAAATAAATATACAAAATGCACATACAATAAGGTAAACTTCTATTGAAAGAGATATGCAAAAATACATATAAAACAATGTAAATTTGTTTCAAAATATATATACGAATACACATAAAATAACGTAGATTTCTATAAAATATATATACAAAATACACTTAAAATTGAGTAAATACGTATAAAAATGTAAACAAAATACACATAAAATAATGTAAACTCGAAACAAAATAAATAAACAAAATACCAATAAAAGAATGTGTATTTGTATAAATATAAATGTACAAAATACACATACAAAATAAACATAAAATAAGGTAAATTTGTAATGAAATATATGTACAAAATACACATAAAATAATGTAAATTTATATGAAAATATATATACAAATACACATAAAATACCATGAATTTGTATAAAATTATATATTCAAAATAAATATTAAATAATGTTAATGCGTATAAAAATATATATACAAAGTACATATAAAATAATGTAAATTCGTATCAATATAAATCAACAAAATACCAATAAATAATATATATTTGAATGAAAATAGATTTACAAAATACACATAACATAACTAAAATTTGTATTGAAATATATACAAAAATACATAAAAATAATTTGAGTTTGTATAAAAATAGATATTCAAAATACATATAAAACTAGGTAAATTTCTTTTGAAATATATATATACAAAATACCCATAAAATATTGTAAATTTGTGTCAAAATATATAAACAAATACACATAAAATAACTTAAAATAACGTAAATATGTATCAAATATATATACAAAAAACACATTAAATAATGCAAATATGTATAAAAAAATATATACAAAACATAAATAAAATAATGTAAAATCGTATCAAAATAAATACAGAAAATATTAATAAAATAATGTTAATTTGTATGAAAATTAAGATGCAAAATACCCATAAAATAACGCTTTTTTATAAAATTATATATACGAAAAAACATAAAATATTTGATTTTGTATTAAAATAAATAGATATACATTCTTTTATTGGTATTTTGTTTATTTATTTTGTTTCGAATTTACATTATTTTATGTGTATTTTCTTTACATTTTTTTATACGTATTTACTTAGTTTTATGTGTATTTTGTATATATATTTTTATAGAAATCTACGTTATTTTATGTGTATTCGTATATATATTTTGAAACAAATTTACATTGTTTTATATGTATTTTTGCATATTTCTTTCAATAGAAGTTTACCTTATTGTATGTGCATTTTTTATATTTATTTCAATACAAATTTAAATATTTTATGTGTATTTTGGTATATATATTTTTATAAGAAATGCGCTATTTGATGGGAATTTTGCATCTTTATTTTCATACAAATTTACATTATTTTATTGATATTCGGTGTATTTATTTTGATACGATTTTACAGTATTCTATTTGTGTTTTGTATATATTTTTTTATACATATATACATTATTTAATTAGTATTTTGTATATATATTTGATACAAATTTACGTTATTTTAAGTGTATACGTTTATATATTTTCATTCAAATTTCCATTATTTTATGTGTATTTTGTATATGTATTTCAATACAAATCTACCTAATTTTATGTGTATTTTGTATATTTATTTTCATACAAATTTAAATTATTTTTGTGTATTTTTGTATATAGTTTTATACAAACTTAGGTTATTTTATGAGTATTTTGTATATCTATTTTCATACAAATACACATTCTTTTATTGATATTTTGTTTATTTATTTTGACGAGAATTTAAATTATTTAATGTGTATTTTGTATATATATATATATATATATATATATATATATTTTTAAACGTATTTACATCATTTCATGTGTATTTTGTATATATATTTCTATAGAAATCTACGTTATTTATGTGTATTCGTATATAGATTTTTAAACAAATTTACGCTTTAATGTGCATTTTGTATATTTTTTCAATACAAATTTACCTTATTGTACGTGCATTTTGTATAATAATTTTAATACAAATTTAATTATTCTATGAGTATTTTTGTATATGTATTTTTAAAAAAATATGCTTTATTTTATGGGTATTTTGCATCTTTATTTTCATACAAAATTACATTATTTTATTGATATTCTGTGTATTTATTTTGATACGATTTTACATTATTCTATGTGTATTTTGTATATATTTTTCATTTAATTTAGCTTATTTTATGTGTATTTTGTATATCTATTTATTTTAATACAAAATCAAATATTTTATGTTTTTTCATATATATATTTTTTTAAAAATACGTTATTTTATGGGTATTTTGCATCTTAATTTTCATACAAATTTACATTATTTTATTAATATTTTCTGTATTTATTTTGATACGATTTTACATTATTTTATTTGTGTTTAGTATATATTTTTTTATACATATTTACATTATTTAATGTGTTTTTTGTATATATATTTGATACAAATTTACGTTATTTTAAGTCTATATGTTTATATATTTTCATTCAAATTTACATTATTTTATGTGTATTTTGTATATGTATTTCAATACAAATTTACCTAATTTTATATGTTTTTTGTATATTTATTTTCATACAAGTTTAAATTATTTTTGTGTATTTTTGTTTATAGTTTTATACAAATTTAGGTTATTTTATGTGTATTTTGTATATCTATTTTCATACAAATACACATTCTTTTCATGATATTTTGTTTATTTATTTTGACACGAATTAACATTATTTAATGTGTATTTTGTATATATATTTTTATACGTATTTACATTATTTCAAGTGTATTTTGTATATATATTTCTATAGAAATCTGCGTTATTTTATGTGTATTCGTATATATATTTTGAAACAAATTTACATTGTTTTATGTGTATTTTGCATATTTTTTCAATACAAATTTACCTTATTGTATGTGCATTTTGTATATTAATTTTAATACAAATTTGATTAATCTATGTGTATTTTTGTATATGTATTTTTATATAAATTTGCTTTATTTTATGGGTATTTTGCATCTTTATTTTCATACAAATTTACATTATTTTATTGATATTCTGTGTATTTATTTTAATATGATTTTACATTATTCTATGTGTATTTTGTATATATATTTTATATAAAATGTATTTGTTTTCATTTCATACAAATCTACATTATTTTATGTATTTTTTGTACATGTATACACATAAAATATTTAAATTTGTATTGAAATAAATATACAAAATGCACATACAATAAGGTAAACTTCTATTGAAAGAGATATGCAAAAATACATATAAAACAATGTAAATTTGTTTCAAAATATATATACGAATACACATAAAATAACGTAGATTTCTATAAAAATATATATACAAAATACACATAAAATTGAGTAAATACGTATAAAAAAATGTAAACAAAATACACATAAAATAATGTAAACTCGAAACAAAATAAATAAACAAAATACCAATAAAAGAATGTGTATTTGTATAAATATAAATGTACAAAATACACATACAAAATAAACATAAAATAAGGTAAATTTGTAATGCAAATATGTACAAAATACACATAAAATAATGTAAATTTATATGAAAATATATATACAAATACACATAAAATACCAAGAATTTGTATAAAATTATATATTCAAAATAAATATTAAATAATGGAAATGCGTATAAAAATATATACAAAAAGTACATATAAAATAATGTAAATTCGTATCAATATAAATCAACAAAATACCAATAAAATAATATATATTTGAATGAAAATAGATTTACAAAATACACATAACATAACTAAAATTTGTATTGAAATATATACAAAAATACATAAAAATAATTTGAGTTTGTATAAAAATAGATATTCAAAATACATATAAAACTAGGTAAATTTCTTTTGAAATATATATATACAAAATACCCATAAAATATTGTAAATTTGTGTCAAAATATATAAGCAAATACACATAAAATAACTTAAAATAACGTAAATATGTATCAAATATATATACAAAAAACACATTAAATAATGCAAATATGTATAAAAAAATATATACAAAACATAAATAAAATAATGTAAAATCGTATCAAAATAAATACAGAAAATATTAATAAAATAATGTTAATTTGTATGAAAATTAAGATGCAAAATACCCATAAAATAACGCTTTTTTATAAAAATATATATACGAAAAAACATAAAATATTTGATTTTGTATTAAAATAAATAGATATACATTCTTTTATTGGTATTTTGTTTATTTATTTTGTTTCGAATTTACATTATTTTATGTGTATTTTCTTTACATTTTTTTATACGTATTTACTTAGTTTTATGTGTATTTTGTATATATATTTTTATAGAAATCTACGTTATTTTATGTGTATTCGTATATATATTTTGAAACAAATTTACATTGTTTTATATGTATTTTTGCATATTTCTTTCAATAGAAGTTTACCTTATTGTATGTGCATTTTTTATATTTATTTCAATACAAATTTAAATATTTTATGTGTATTTTGGTATATATATTTTTATAAGAAATGCGCTATTTGATGGGAATTTTGCATCTTTATTTTCATACAAATTTACATTATTTTATTGATATTCGGTGTATTTATTTTGATACGATTTTACAGTATTCTATTTGTGTTTTGTATATATTTTTTTATACATATATACATTATTTAATTAGTATTTTGTATATATATTTGATACAAATTTACGTTATTTTAAGTGTATACGTTTATATATTTTCATTCAAATTTCCATTATTTTATGTGTATTTTGTATATGTATTTCAATACAAATCTACCTAATTTTATGTGTATTTTGTATATTTATTTTCAGACAAATTTAAATTATTTTTGTATATTTTTGTATATAGTTTTATACAAACAGGTTATTTTATGAGTATTTTGTATATCTATTTTCATACAAATACACATTCTTTTATTGATATTTTGTTTATTTATTTTGACGAGAATTTAAATTATTTAATGTGTATTTTGTATATATATATATTTTTATACGTATTTACATCATTTCATGTGTATTTTGTATATATATTTCTATAGAAATCTACGTTATTTATGTGTATTCGTATATAGATTTTTAAACAAATTTACGCTTTAATGTGCATTTTGTATATTTTTTCAATACAAATTTACCTTATTGTACGTGCATTTTGTATAATAATTTTAATACAAATTTAATTATTCTATGAGTATTTTTGTATATGTATTTTTAAAAAAATATGCTTTATTTTATGGGTATTTTGCATCTTTATTTTCATACAAAATTACATTATTTTATTGATATTCTGTGTATTTATTTTGATACGATTTTACATTATTCTATGTGTATTTTGTATATATTTTTCATTTAATTTAGCTTATTTTATGTGTATTTGTATATCTATTTATTTTAATACAAAATCAAATATTTTATGTTTTTTCGTATATATATTTTTATAAAAAATGCGTTATTTTATGGGTATTTTGCATCTTAATTTTCATACAAATTTACATTATTTTATTAATATTTTCTGTATTTATTTTGATACGATTTTACATTATTTTATTTGTGTTTAGTATATATTTTTTTATACATATTTACATTATTTAATGTGTTTTTTGTATATATATTTGATACAAATTTACGTTATTTTAAGTCTATATGTTTATATATTTTCATTCAAATTTACATTATTTTATGTGTATTTTGTATATGTATTTCAATACAAATTTACCTAATTTTATATGTTTTTTGTATATTTATTTTCATACAAGTTTAAATTATTTTTTTTTATTTTTGTTTATATTTTTATAAAAATTTATTTTATTTTATGTTTATTTTGTATATCTATTTTCATACAAATACACATTCTTTTCATGATATTTTGTTTATTTATTTTGACACGAATTAACATTATTTAATGTGTATTTTGTATATATATTTTTATACGTATTTACATTATTTCAAGTGTATTTTGTATATATATTTCTATAGAAATCTGCGTTATTTTATGTGTATTCGTATATATATTTTGAAAGAAATTTACATTGTTTTATGTGTATTTTGCATATTTTTTCAATACAAATTTACCTTATTGTATGTGCATTTTGTATATTAATTTTAATACAAATTTGATTAATCTATGTGTATTTTTGTATATGTATTTTTATATAAATTTGCTTTATTTTATGGGTATTTTGCATCTTTATTTTCATACAAATTTACATTATTTTATTGATATTCTGTGTATTTATTTTAATATGATTTTACATTATTCTATGTGTATTTTGTATATATATTTTATATAAAATGTATTTGTTTTCATTTCATACAAATCTACATTATTTTATGTATTTTTGTACATGTATACACATAAAATATTTAAATTTGTATTGAAATAAATATACAAAATGCATACAATAAGGTAAACTTCTATTGAAAGAGATATGCAAAAATACATATAAAACAATGTAAATTTGTTTCAAAATATATATACGAATACACATAAAATAACGTAGATTTCTATAAAAATATATATACAAAATACACATAAAATTGAGTAAATACGTATAAAAAAATGTAAACAAAATACACATAAAATAATGTAAACTCGAAACAAAATAAATAAACAAAATACCAATAAAAGAATGTGTATTTGTATAAATATAAATGTACAAAATACACATACAAAATAAACATAAAATAAGGTAAATTTGTAATAAAATATATGTACAAAATACACATAAAATAATGTAAATTTATATGAAAATATATATACAAATACACATAAAATACCATGAGTTTGTATAAAATTATATATTCAAAATAAATATTAAATAATGTTAATGCGTATAAAAATATATATACAAAGTATATATAAAATAATGTAAATTCGTATCAATATAAATCAACAAAATACCAATAAAATAATATATATTTGAATGAAAATAGATTTACAAAATACACATAACATAACTAAAATTTGTATTGAAATATATACAAAAATACATAAAAATAATTTGAGTTTGTATAAAAATAGATATTCAAAATACATATAAAACTAGGTAAATTTCTTTTGAAATATATATATATACAAAATACCCATAAAATATTGTAAATTTGTGTCAAAATATATAAAGAAATACACATAAAATAACTTAAAATAACGTAAATATGTATCAAATATATATACAAAAAACACATTAAATAATGCAAATATGTATAAAAAAATATATACAAAACATAAATAAAATAATGTAAAATCGTATCAAAATAAATACAGAAAATATTAATAAAATAATGTTAATTTGTATGAAAATTAAGATGCAAAATACCCATAAAATAACGCTTTTTTATAAAAATATATATACGAAAAAACATAAAATATTTGATTTTGTATTAAAATAAATAGATATACATTCTTTTATTGGTATTTTGTTCATTTATTTTGTTTCGAATTTACATTATTTTATGTGTATTTTCTTTACATTTTTTTATACGTATTTACTTAGTTTTATGTGTATTTTGTATATATATTTTTATAGAAATCTACGTTATTTTATGTGTATTCGTATATATATTTTGAAACAAATTTACATTGTTTTATATGTATTTTGCATATTTCTTTCAATAGAAGTTTACCTTATTGTATGTGCATTTTGTATATTTATTTCAATACAAATTTAAATATTTTATGTGTATTTTGGTATATATATTTTATAAGAAATGCGATATTTTTATGGAATTTTGCATCATTATTTTCATACAAATTTACATTATTTTATTGATATTCTGTGTATTTATTTTGATACGATTTTACATTATTCTCTTTGTGTTTTGTATATATTTTTTTTATACCTATTTACATTATTTAATTAGTATTTTGTATATATATTTGATACAAATTTACGTTATTTTAAGTGTATTTGTTTATATATTTTCATTCAAATTTCCAAAATTTTATGTGTATTTTGAATATGAATTTCAATACAAATCAAACTAATTATATGTGTATTTTTAATATAAATTTTCATACAAATTTAAATTATTTTTTGTATTTTGTATATATAGTTTTATACAAACAGGTTATTTTATGTATTTTGTATATCTATTTTCATACAAATACACATTCTTTTATTGATATTTTGTTTATTTATTTTGACGAAAGTTTAAATTATTTAATGTGTATTTTGTATATATATATATTTTTATACGTATTTACATCATTTCATGTGTATTTTGTATATATATTTCTATAGAAATCTACGTTATTTTATGTGTATTCGTATATATATTTTTAAACAAATTTACGCTTTAATGTGCATTTTGTATATTTTTTCAATACAAATTTACCTTATTGTACGTGCATTTTGTATATTAATTTTAATACAAATTTAATTATTCTATGTGTATTCTTGTAAATGTATTTTTAAAAAATATGCTTTATTTTATGGTTATTTTGCATCTTTATTTTCATACAAATTATATTATTTTATTGATATTCTGTGTATTTATTTTGATACGATTTTACATAATTCTAATTGTATTTTGTATATATTTTTCATTAAATTTAGCTTATTTTATCATTAAAATTTATATCTATATATATTAATACAAAATAAAATATTTTATGTTTTTTGTATATATATTTTTATAAAAATGCGTTATTTTATGGGTATTTTGCATCTTAGTTTACATACAAATTTACATTATTTTATTAATATTCTGTGTATTTATTTTGATACGATATTACATTATTTTATGTGTATTTTGCATACATTTTTTTATACATATTTACATTATTTAATGTGTTTTTGTATATATATTTTATAGAAATCTACGTTATTTTATGTGTATTCGTATATATGTTTTGAAACAAATTTACATTGTTTTATATGTATTTTGCATATCTATTTCAATACAAATTTACCTTATTGTATGTGTTTTTTGTAGATTTATTTTAATACAAATTTAACTACTTCTGTGTATTTTTGTTTATTTTTTTATACAAATTTACGTTATTTTATGGGTATTTTGTATCTTTATTTTCATACAAATTTACATTATTTTATTAATATTCTGTGTATTTATTTTGATACGATTTTACATTATTCTATTTGTGTTTTGTATATATTTTTTTTTATACAAATTTACGTTATTTTAAGTGTATTTGTTTATGTATTTCATTCAAATTTACATTATTTTATGTGTATTCGTGTATGTATTTCAATACAAATTTACCTAATTTTATGTGTATTTTGTATATTTATTTTCATACAAATTTAAAATATTGTTGTTTATTTTGTATATTAATTTTGATACAAATTTGATTATTTTATGTGTATTTTGTATATCTATTTTCATATAAATACATTGCTTTATTTATGGGTATTTTATGCATCTTTATTTTCATACAAATTTACATTATTTTATGTGTATTTTGTATTTATTTTAATATGATTTTACATTATTATATGTGTATTTTGTATATATATTTTTATATAAAATGTATTTGTTTTCATTTTATTCAAATTTACATTATTTTATGTATTTATATACATGTATACATAAAATATTTAAATTTGCATTGAAATAAATATACAAAATGCACATACAATAAGGTAAATTTGTATTGAAAGAGATATGCAAAAATACATATAAAACATTGTAAATTTGTTTCAAAATATATATACGAATACAAATAAAAAAGCGTAGATTTCTATAAAAATACGTATACAAAATACACATAATATTAAGTAAATACGTATAAAAAAATGTATACAAAATACACATAAAATAATGTAAATTCGAATTAAAATAAATAAACAAAATACCAATAAAAGAATGTGTATTTGGATAAATATAAATATAGAAAATACACATTCAAAATAAACATAAAATAAGGTAAATTTGTAAAAAAAATATATGTACAAAATACACATAATATAATGTAAATTTATAAAAAAATATATACAAATACACATAAAATACCATGAATTTGTATAAAATTATATATTCAAAATAAATATTAAATAATGTTAATGCGTATAAAAATATATATACAAAGTACATATAAAATAATGTAAATTCGTATCAATATAAATCAACAAAATACCAATAAAATAATATATATTTGAATGAAAATAGATTTACAAAATACACATAACATAACTAAAATTTGTATTGAAATATATACAAAAATACATAAAAATAATTTGAGTTTGTATAAAAATAGATATTCAAAATACATATAAAACTAGGTAAATTTCTTTTGAAATATATATATACAAAATACCCATAAAATATTGTAAATTTGTGTCAAAATATATAAACAAATACACATAAAATAACTTAAAATAACGTAAATATGTATCAAATATATATACAAAAAACACATTAAATAATGCAAATATGTATAAAAAAATATATACAAAACATAAATAAAATAATGTAAAATCGTATCAAAATAAATACAGAAAATATTAATAAAATAATGTTAATTTGTATGAAAATTAAGATGCAAAATACCCATAAAATAACGCTTTTTTATAAAAATATATATACGAAAAAACATAAAATATTTGATTTTGTATTAAAATAAATAGATATACATTCTTTTATTGGTATTTTGTTTATTTATTTTGTTTCGAATTTACATTATTTTATGTGTATTTTCTTTACATTTTTTTATACGTATTTACTTAGTTTTATGTGTATTTTGTATATATATTTTTATAGAAATCTACGTTATTTTATGTGTATTCGTATATATATTTTGAAACAAATTTACATTGTTTTATATGTATTTTTGCATATTTCTTTCAATAGAAGTTTATCTTATTGTATGTGCATTTTGTATATTTATTTCAATACAAATTTAAATATTTTATGTGTATTTTGGTATATATATTTTTATAAGAAATGCGCTATTTGATAGGAATTTTGCATCTTTATTTTCATACAAATTTACATTATTTTATTAATATTCGGTGTATTTATTTTGATACGATTTTACATTATTCTATTTGTTTTTTGTATATATTTTCTTTTATACATATTTACATTATTTAAATGTATCTTGCATATATATTACATACAAATTTACTATCTATTATTTATTTTCATACAAATACACATTCTTTTCATGATATTTTGTTTATTTATTTTGTCACGAATTTACATTACTCAATATGTATTTTATATATATATATTTTTATACGTATTTACATAATTTCATGTGTATTTTGTATATATATTTCTATAGAAATCTACGTTATTTTATGTGTATTCGTATATATATTTTGAAACAAATTTACACTGTTTTATTTGTATTTTGCGTTTTTTTTTCAATACAAATTTACCTTATTTTATGTGTGCATTTTGTATATTAATTTTAATACAAATTTAATTATTCTATGTGTATTTTTGTATATGTATTTAAAAAAAAATGCTTTATCTTATGGGTATTTTGCATCTTTATTTTCATACAAATTTAAATTATTTTATTGATATTCTGTGTACTTATTTTGATACGATTTTACATTATTCTATGTATAACAAAAATAAATACATACACAAAAATAGATATGCAGAATACATATAAACAATGTAAATTTGTTTCAAAATATATATACGAATACACATGAAATAAGGTAGATTTCTATAAAAATATATATACAAAATACACATAAAATTAAGTAAATACGTATAAAAAATGAATACAAAATACACATAAAATAATGTAAATTAGTATCAAAATAAATAAACAAAATACCAATAAAAGAATGTGTATTTGTATAAATATATATATACAAAATACACATTAAATAATATAAATTTGTTTAAAACTATACAAAATACACATGAAATGATGTAAATACGTATAAAAATATATATACAAAATACACATTAAATAATGTAAATTCGCGTCAGAATAAATAAACAAAATATCAATAAAAGAATGTGTATTTGTATGAAAATAGATATACAAAATACACATAAAATAACCTAAATTTGTATCAAACTATATACAAAAATACACAAAAATATTCTAAATTTGTATGAAAATAAATATACAAAATACACATAAAATTAGGTAAATTTGTATTGAAATACATACACAAAATACACAAAAAATGATGTAAATTTGAATGAAAATACATAAACAAATACACTTAAAATAACGTAAATTTGTATTAAAAAATTATGTACAAAACACAAATACAATAATGTAAAATCGTATCAAAGTAAATACACAGAATATTAATAAAATAATGTAAATTTGTATGAAAATAAAGAAGCAAAATACCCATAAAATAACGCATTTTTTTTTATTTATAAAAATATATATACCAAAATACACATCAAAAAATTAAATTTGTATTAAAATAAATATACAAAAAACACATACAATAAGGTAAATTTGTATTGAAATAGATAGGCAAAATATATATAAAACAATGTAAATTTGTTTCAAAATATATATACGGATACACATAAAATAACGTAGATTTCTATTAAAATATATATACAAAATACACATAAAATGAAGTAAATACGTATAAAAAAATGTATACAAAATACACATAAAATAGTGTAAATTCGTATCAAAATAAATAAACAAAATACCAATAAAAGAATGTGTATTTGTATGAATATAAATATACAAAATACACATAAAATAACGTAAATTTATATAAAACTATATACAAAAATACACAAAAGTAATTAAATTTGTATGAAAATATATACAAAATACACACGAAATAAGCTAAATTTGAATTGAAATATATATACAAAATACATGAAATAAAGTAAATTTGTATCAAAATATTTATACAAATACACATATAATAACGTAAATTTGTATGAAAATATATAAATAAATTCACATTAAATAATGTAAATACGTATAAAAAAATATGTACAAAATACACATATAATCATGTAATTCGTATCAAAATAAATAAACAAAATACCAATAAAATAATATAAATTTGTATGAGTAAACGTGTATGTTGCATATTTTTTCAATACAAATTTACCTTATTATATACGCATTTTGTATATTAATTTTAATACAAATTTGATTATTCGATGTGTATTTTTGTATCTGTATTTGTATATATATTTTTATACGCTTTTACATTATTTAATATTTATTTTGAATATATATTTTAATACAAATTCATGGTATTTTATGTGTATTTGTATATATATTTTTTATAAATTTATATTATTTTATGTGTATTTTGTACATATATTTTTTTACAAATCTACCTTATTTTATGTTTATTTTGTATGTGTATTTTGTATATTTATATTTATCAAAATACACATTCTTTTATTGGTATTTTGTTTATTTATTTTAATTCGAATTTACATTATTTTATGTGTATTTTGTATACATTTTTTTATACGTATTTACTTAATTTTATGTGTATTTTATATATATATTTTTATAGAATCTACGTTTTTTTATTTGTATTCGTATATATATTTTGAAACACATTTACATTCTTTTATATGTATTTTTGCATATCTCTTTCAATACAAATTTACCTTATTGTGTATTTTGTATATTTATTTTCATACAAATTTAAATTATTGTTGTGTATTTTTGTATATAGTTTTATACAAATTTATGTTATCTTATGTGTATTTTGTATATTTATTTTCATACAAATACACATTCTTTTATTGACATTTTGTTTATTTATTTTGACGCGAATTTACATTATTTAATGTGTATTTTGTATATATATTTTTATACGTATTTACATCCTTTCATGTGTATTTTGTATATTTATAAAAAAAATGCGTTATTTTATTGGTATTTTGCATCTTTATTTTCATACAAATTTACATTATTTTATTTACATTCTGTGTATTTATTTTAATACGATTTTACATTATTCTATTTGTGTTTTGTATATATATTTTTTATTCATATATACATTATTTAATGAGAATTTTTTATATATATTAAATGAAATTTATGTACAAAATACACATAAAATAATGTAAATTTATATGAAAATATATATACAAATACACATAAAATACCATGAATTTGTATAAAATTAGATACTCAAAATAAATATTAAATAATGTAAATGCGTATAAAAATATATATACAAAGTACATATAAAATAATGTAAACTCGTATCAATATAAATCAACAAAATACCAATAAAATAATATATATTTGAATGAAAATAGATTTACAAAATACACATAACCTAACTAAAATTTGTATTGAAATATATACAAAAATACATAAAAATAATTTGAGTTTGAATGAAAATAGATATTCAAAATACACATAAAACTAGGTAAATTTCTTTGAAATATATATACAAAATACCCATAAAATATTGTAAATTTGTGTCAAAATATATAAACAAATACGCATAAAATAACGTAAATTTGTATGAAAAATATATACAAAATACACATAGAATAATGTCAAATCGTATCAAAATGAATGAGCAGAATATCAATAAAATAACGTAAATTTGTATGAAAATAAAGATGCAAAATACCCATAAAATAATGCATATTTTTATAAAAATACAAATAGAAAAACACACATAGAATAATTAAAATTGTATTAAAATTAATATACAAAATGCATATACAATAAATTTAAATTTGATTATATTAAATGAAATAAATATACAAAATAAACATAAAATAAGGTAAATTTGTAATAAAATATATGTAGGAATACACATAAAATAATATAAATTTGTATGAAAATATATATACAAATACACATAAAATAACATGAATTTGTATAAAATTTGTTTCAAAATATATACGAATACACACAATAAAACAACGTAAATTTTTATGAAAATGTATATATAAAATACACATAAAATAATTTAAATACGTAGAAAAATACACATAAAATAATGTAAATTCGTAAAAAATTAAATACACAAAATTCCAATAAAAGAATGTATATTTGTAGGAAAATATATATACAAAAAACAAATAAAATAACTAAAATTTGTATAAAAATATAAACAAAAATACACAAAAATAATTTAAATTTGTTTGCAAATAGATATGCAAAATACACATAAAGATAGGCAAATTTGTATTGAAATACATATACAAAACTCACATAAAATAATGTAAATTTGTATGGAAATATATAAACAAATACATATAAAATAACGTAAATTTGGATAAAATATATATACAAAATATACATTAAATATTTTAAATATGTATAAAAATATATTATATTATATATATTTTTATTGATATTTGCGTTATTTATGTGTATTTTGTATATGTTTTCTCATAGAAATTTACATTATTTTATTGGTATTTTGTCGATTTATTTTGATACGAACTACATGATTATTTGTGTATTTTGTACATTTTTTTATACGTATTTACATTATTTAATGTGTATTTTGTTTATATATTTTTATACAAATTTACGTTATTATATGTGTATTTGTATAAGTATTTTGATACAAATTTACATTATTTTATGTATTTTGTATATATATTTCAATTCAAATTTAGCTTATTTTATGAGTATTTTGTATATCTATTTATTTTAATACAAAATCAAATATTTTATGTTTTTTCGTATATATATTTTTATAAAAAATGCATTATTTTATGGGTATTTTGCATCTTAATTTTCATACAAATTTACATTATTTTATTAATATTTTCTGTATTTTGATACGATTTTACATTATTTTATTTATGTTTTGTATATATTTTTTTATACATATTTACACTATTTAATGTGTTTTTTGTATATATATTTAATACCAATTTACGTTATTTTAAGTCTATATGTTTATATATTTTCATTCAAATTTACATTATTTTATGTGTATTTTGTATATGTATTTCAATACAAATTTACCTAATTTTATATGTTTTTTGTATATTTATTTTCATACAAGTTTAAATTATTTTTGTGTATTTTTGTATATAGTTTTATACAAATTTAGGTTATTTTATGTGTATTTTGTATATCTATTTTCATACAAATACACATTCTTTTCATGATATTTTGTTTATTTATTTTGACACGAATTAACATTATTTAATGTGTATTTTGTATATATATTTTTATTCGTATTTACATTATTTCAAGTGTATTTTGTATATATATTTCTATAGAAATCTGCGTTATTTTATGTGTATTCGTATATATATTTTGAAACAAATTTACATTGTTTTATGTGTATTTTGCATATTTTTTTAATACAAATTTACCTTATTGTATGTGCATTTTGTATATTAATTTTAATACAAATTTGATTAATCTATGTGTATTTTTGTATATGTATTTTTATAAAAATTTGCTTTATTTTATGGGTATTTTGCATCTTTATTTTCATACAAATTTACATTATTTTATTGATATTCTGTGTATTTATTTTGATATGATTTTACATTATTTTATGTGTATTTTGTATAAATATTTTATATAAAATGTATTTGTTTTCATTTCATACAAATCTACATTATTTTATGTGTTTTTTGTACATGTATTTAAATACAAATTTAACTAGTTATATGTTATATCTATTTTGTATGTATATTTTCAAAGAAATTTACTCTATTTTATGAGTATTCGTATATATATTTTGATACAAATTTACATTATTGATGTGTATTTTGCATATCTATTTCGATACAAATTTTCTTTATTGTACGTGCATTTTGTATATTTATTTTAATACAAATTTAATTATTTTATATGTATTTTTGTATATATATTTTTATGCAAATATGCGTTATTATATGGATATTTTGCAGCTTTATTTTCATACAAATTTACATTATTTTATTGATATTCTCTTTATTTATTTTGATACGATTTAACATTATTCTATGTGTATTTTGTATATATTTTTTATACATATTTACATTATTTAAGGTTTATTTTGTATATATATTTTATCCAAATTTACATTATTTTATGTGTATTTCTTTATATATTTTTATACAAATTTACATTATTTTATGTGTATTTTGTATATACATTTTCATAAAAAAATTGCGTTATTTTATTGTGTGTATTCGTATATATTTTGATACAAATTTTATACAAATTCATGTTATTTAATGTGTATTTGTATATATATTTTCATACAAATTTATATTATTTTATGTGTATTTTTTCATATATTTCATTACAAATTTACCTTATTTTATGTTTATTTTGTATATTTATTTCATTCAATTTTAAATGTGTATATTTGTATTTGTATTTAGGTTATTTTATGTGTATTTTGTATATATATTTTCATCCAAAATTACATTATTATATTGGTATTTTCTTAATTTAATTCGATACGAATTTAGATTATTTCATAGGTATTTTGTATACATATTTTTATACTCATTTACATTATCTAATGTGTGTTTTGTATATATATTTTTATGCAAATTTATTTTATGTTCATTTTTGTACATATATTTTTATAGAAATTTGCGTTATTTTATGTATATAGTTTTATATAAATTTACGTTATTTTATGTGCATTTTGTATATTTATATTTATACAAATACACATTCTTTTATTGCTATATTGTTTATTTATATTTATACTAATTTACATTATTTTATGTGTATTTTGTATACATTTTTTTATACGTATTTTATTAATTTTATGGTTATTTTGTATATGTATTTTTATAGAAATCTACGTTATTTTATGTGTATTCGCATATATATTTTGAAACAAATTTACATTATTTTATATGTATTTTGCATATCTATTTCAATACAAATTTACATTTTTGAATGTGCATTTTGAATATTTATTTTGATACAAATTCAAATATTTTATGTGTATTTTGGTATCAATAATTTTATAAAAAATGCGTTATTTTATAGGTATTTTGCATTTTAATTTTCATACAAATTTACATTATTTTATTAATATTCTGTGTATATATTTTGATACGATTTTACATTATTCTATTTGTGTTTTTTATATATTTTTTTATACATATTTACATTATTTAATGTGTATTTTGTATATATATTTCATACAAATTTACGTTATTATATGTGTATTTGTTTATATATTTTCTTTCAAATTTACATTATTTTATGTGAGTTTTGTATATGTATTTCAATAGAAATTAACCTAATTTTATGTGTATTTTGTATATTTCTTTTCATACAAATTTAAATTATTTTTGTGTATTTTTGTATATAGTTTTATACAAATTTAGGTTATTTTATGTACGCATTTACATTATTTAATGTGTGTTTTGTATATATATTTTTATCTAAAGTTAATTTATTTTACGTTCATTTTTGGACATATATTTTTATAGAAATTAGCGTTATTTTATATGTATTTGTATATGTTTTCTCATACAAATTTACATTATTTTATTTCTATTTTGTTTATTTAGTTTGATACGAATTACATGATTATATGTGTATTTTGTACATATTTTTTATACGTATTTACATTACTTAATGTGTATTTTGTTTATATATTTTTAAACAAATTTACGTTATTATATGTATTTTTATAAATATTTTGATACAAATTTACATTATTTTATGTGTATTTTGTATATGTATTTCAATACAAATTTACCTAATTTTATGTG
The DNA here is from genome assembly GCF_024679095.1 of Eriocheir sinensis. Lineage (NCBI taxonomy): Eukaryota > Metazoa > Arthropoda > Malacostraca > Decapoda > Varunidae > Eriocheir > Eriocheir sinensis. The sequence continues at coordinate 74,033 of NW_026111514.1, read as the reverse complement.
TATTTTGTATATTTATTTTCATACAAATTTAAATTATTGTTGTGTATTTTTGTATATAGTTTTATACAAATTTATGTTATCTTATGTGTATTTTGTATATTTATTTTCATACAAATACACATTCTTTTATTGACATTTTGTTTATTTATTTTGACGCGAATTTACATTATTTAATGTGTATTTTGTATATATATTTTTATACGTATTTACATCCTTTCATGTGTATTTTGTATATTTATAAAAAAAATGCGTTATTTTATTGGTATTTTGCATCTTTATTTTCATACAAATTTACATTATTTTATTTACATTCTGTGTATTTATTTTAATACGATTTTACATTATTCTATTTGTGTTTTGTATATATATTTTTTATGCATATTTACATTATTTAATGAGAATTTTTTATATATATTAAATGAAATATATGTACAAAATACACATAAAATAATGTAAATTTATATGAAAATATATATACAAATACACATAAAATACCATGAATTTGTATAAAATTATATACTCAAAATAAATATTAAATAATGTAAATGCGTATAAAAATATATATACAAAGTACATATAAAATAATGTAAATTCGTATCAATATAAATCAACAAAATACCAATAAAATAATATATATTTGAATGAAAATAGATTTACAAAATACACATAACCTAACTAAAATTTGTATTGAAATATATACAAAAATACATAAAAATAATTTGAGTTTGAATGAAAATAGATATTCAAAATACACATAAAACTAGGTAAATTTCTTTGAAATATATATACAAAATACCCATAAAATATAGTAAATTTGTGTCAAAGTATATAAACAAATACACATAAAATAACGTAAATTTGTATGAAAAATATATACAAAATACACATAGAATAATGTCAAATCGTATCAAAATGAATGAGCAGAATATCAATAAAATAACGTAAATTTGTATGAAAATAAAGATGCAAAATACCCATAAAATAAAGCATATTTTTATAAAAATACAAATAGAAAAACACACATAGAATAATTAAAATTGTATTAAAATTAATATACAAAATGCATATACAATAAATTTAAATTTGATTATATTAAATGAAATAAATATACAAAATAAACATAAAATAAGGTAAATTTGTAATAAAATATATGTATGAATACACATAAAATAATATAAATTTGTATGAAAATATATATACAAATACACATAAAATAACATGAATTTGTATAAAATTTGTTTCAAAATATATACGAATACACACAATAAAATAACGTAAATTTTTATGAAAATGTATATATAAAATACACATAAAATAATTTAAATACGTAGAAAAATATATATACAAAATACTCATAAAATAATATAAATTCGTAAAAAATTAAATACACAAAATTCCAATAAAAGAATGTATATTTGTAGGAAAATATATATACAAATACAAAATACAAAAAAATAATTTTAATTTGTTTGAAAATAGATATGCAAAATACACATAAAGTTAGGCAAATTTGTATTGAAATACATATACAAAACTCACATAAAATAATGTAAATTTGTATGAAAATATATAAACAAATACATATAACATAACGTAAATTTGGATAAAATATATATACAAAATATACATTAAATATTTTAAATATGTATAAAAATATATTATATTATATAAATTTTTATTGATATTTGTGTTATTTATGTGTATTTTGTATATGTCTTCTCATAGAAATTTACATTATTTTATTGGTATTTTGTCTTTCTATTTTGATACGAATTACATGATTATTTGTGTATTTTTTACATTTTTTTTATACGTATTTACATTATTTAATGTGTATTTTGTTTATATATTTTTATACAAATTTACGTTATTATATGTGTATTTGTATAAGTATTTTGATATAAATTTACATTATTTTATGTATTTTGTATATATATTTCAATTCAAATTTAGCTTATTTTATGAGTATTTTGTATATCTATTTATTTTAATACAAAATCAAATATTTTATTTTTTTTCGTATATATATTTTTATAAAAAATGCATTATTTTATGGGTATTTTGCATCTTAATTTTCATACAAATTTACATTATTTTATTAATATTTTCTGGATTTTGATACGATTTTACATTATTTTATTTGTGTTTTGTATATATTTTTTTATACATATTTACATTATTTAATGTGTTTTTTGTATATATATTTGATACAAATTTACGTTATTTTAAGTCTATATGTTTATATATTTTCATTCAAATTTACATTATTTTATGTGTATTTTGTATATGTATTTCAATACAAATTTACCTAATTTTATGTATTTTTTGTATATTTATTTTCATACAAGTTTAAATTATTTTTGTGTATTTTTGAATATAGTTTTATACAAATTTAGGTTATTTTATGTGTATTTTGTATATCTATTTTCATACAAATACACATTCTTTTATTGATATTTTGTTTATTTATTTTGACGCGAATTTTATGTGAATTTGTTATCATTTTATACAAATTTACATTATTTTATGTGTATTTTGTACATGTATTTAAATACAAATTTAACTAATTATATGTGTATTTTGTATATCTATTTTCATACAAATTGAAATTTTTTTTGTTTGTTTTTTTGTATATATTTTTATTCAAATTTTCGTAATCTTATAAAAATATATATACAAAAATACACATAAAATATTTAAATTTGCATTGAAATAAATATACAAAATGCACATACAATAAGGTAAATTTGTATTGAAAGAGATATGCAAAAATACATATAAAAGAATGTAAATTTGTTTCAAAATATATATACGAATACAAATAAAAAAACGTAGATTTCTATAAAAATATATATACAAAATACACATAAAATTAAGTAAATACGTATAAAAAAATGTATACAAAATACACATAAAATAATGTAAATTCGAATTAAAATAAATAAACAAAATACCAATAAAAGAATGTGTATTTGGATAAATATAAATATACAAAATACACATACAAAATAAACATATAATAAGGTAGATTTGTAAAAAAATATATGTACAAAATGCACATAAAATAATGTAAATTTATATAAAAATATATATACAAATACACATAAAATACCATGAATTTGTATAAAATTATATACTCAAAATAAATTAATTAAATAATGTAAATGCGTATAAAAATATATATACAAAGTACATATAAAATAATGTAAATTCGTATCAATATAAATCAACAAAATACCAATAAGATAATATATATTTGAATGAAAATAGATTTACAAAATACACATAACCTAACTAAAATTTGTATTGAAATATATACAAAAATACATAAAAATAATTTGAGTTTGAATGAAAATTGATATTCAAAATACACAAAAAACTAGGTAAATTTCTTTGAAATATATATACAAAATACCCATAAAATATTGTAAATTTGTGTCAAAATATATAAACAAATACACATAAAATAACGTAAATTTGTATGAAAAATATATACAAAATACACATAGAATAATGTCAAATCGTATCAAAATGAATGAGCAGAATATCAATAAAATAACGTAAATTTGTATGAAAATAAAGATGCAAAATACCCATAAAATAAAGCATATTTTTATAAAAATACAAATAGAAAAATACACATAGACTAATTAAATTTGTACTAAAATTAATATACAAAATGCATATACAATAAATTTAAATTTGATTATATTAAATGAAATAAATATACAAAATAAACATAAAATAAGGTAAATTTGTAATAAAATATATGTATGAATACACATAAAATAATATAGATTTGTATGAAAATATATATACAAATACACATAAAATAACATGAATTTGTATAAAATTTGTTTCAAAATATATACGAATACACACAATAAAATAACGTAAATTTTTATGAAAATGTATATATAAAATACACATAAAATAATTTAAATACGTAGAAAAATATATATACAAAATACACATAAAATAATGTAAATTCGTAAAAAATTAAATACACAAAATTCCAATAAAAGAATGTATATTTGTAGGAAAATATATATACAAAAAACAAATAAAATAACTAAAATTTGTATAAAAATATAAACAAAAATACACAAAAATAATTTAAATTTGTTTTAAAATAGATATGCAAAATACACATAAAGATAGGCAAATTTGTATTGAAATACATATACAAAACTCACATAAAATAATGTAAATTTGTATGGAAATATATAAACAAATACATATAAAATAACGTAAATTTGGATAAAATATATATACAAAATATACATTAAATATTTTAAATATGTATAAAAATATATTATATTATATATATTTTTATTGATATTTGCGTTATTTATGTGTATTTTGTATATGTTTTCTCATAAAAATTTACATTATTTTATTGGTATTTTGTCTATTTATTTTGATACGAACTACATGATTATTTGTGTATTTTGTACATTTTTTTATACGTATTTACATTATTTAATATATACATTTTCATAAAAAAATTGCGTTATTTTATTGTGTGTATTCGTATATATTTTGATACAAATTTTATACAAATTCATGTTATTTAATGTGTATTTGTATATATATTTTCATACAAATTTATATTATTTTATGTGTATTTTTTCATATATTTCATTACAAATTTACCTTATTTTATGTTTATTTTGTATATTTATTTCATTCAATTTTTAATTATTTTATGTGTATATTTGTATTTGTATTTAGGTTATTTTATGTGTATTTTGTATATATATTTTCATCCAAAATTACATTATTATATTGGTATTTTCTTAATTTAATTCGATACGAATTTAGATTATTTCATAGGTATTTTGTATACATATTTTTATACTCATTTACATTATCTAATGTGTGTTTTGTATATATATTTTTATGCAAATTTATTTTATGTTCATTTTTGTACATATATTTTATAGAAATTTGCGTTATTTTATGTATATAGTTTTATATAAATTTACGTTATTTTATGTGCATTTTGTATATTTATATTTATACAAATACACATTCTTTTATTGCTATATTGTTTATTTATATTTATACTAATTTACATTATTTTATGTGTATTTTGTATACATTTTTTTATACGTATTTACTTAATTTTATGGTTATTTTGTATATGTTATTTTATAGAAATCTACGTTATTTTATGTGTATTCGCATATATATTTTGAAACAAATTTACATTATTTTATATGTATTTTGCATATCTATTTCAATACAAATTTACCTTATTGTATGTGCATTTTGTATATTTATTTTGATACAAATTCAAATATTTTATGTGTATTTTGGTATCAATAATTTTATAAAAAAAGCGTTATTTTATAGGTATTTTGCATTTTAATTTTCATACAAATTTACATTATTTTATTAATATTCTGTGTATATATTTTGATACGATTTTACATTATTCTATTTGTGTTTTTTATATATTTTTTATACATATTTACATTATTTAATGTGTATTTTGTATATATATTTCATACAAATTTACGTTATTATATGTGTATTTGTTTATATATTTTCTTTCAAATTTACATTATTTTATGTGAGTTTTGTATATGTATTTCAATAGAAATTAACCTAATTTTATGTGTATTTTGTATATTTCTTTTCATACAAATTTAAATTATTTTTGTGTATTTTTGTATATAGTTTTATACAAATTTAGGTTATTTTATGTACGCATTTACATTATTTAATGTGTGTTTTGTATATATATTTTTATCTAAAGTTAATTTATTTTACGTTCATTTTTGGACATATATTTTTATAGAAATTAGCGTTATTTTATATGTATTTGTATATGTTTTCTCATACAAATTTACATTATTTTATTGCTATTTTGTTTATTTAGTTTGATACGAATTACATGATTATATGTGTATTTTGTACATATTTTGTATACGTATTTACATTACTTAATGTGTATTTTGTTTATATATTTTTAAACAAATTTACGTTATTATATGTATTTTTATAAATATTTTGATACAAATTTACATTATTTTATGTATTTTGTATATACATTTCAATTCAAATTTAGCTTATTTTATCTGTATTTTGTATATCTATTTTCATACGAATTTAATTACTTCTGTGTATTTTTGTATATAGTTTTATACAAATTTACGTTATTTTATGTGTATTTTGTATATTTATATTTATACAAATACACATTCTTTTATTGGTATTTTGTTTATTTATTTTGATACTAATTTACGTTATTTTATGTGTATTTTGTATACATTTTTTTATACGTATTTACTTTATTTTACGTGTATTTTGTATATATATTTTTATACAAATCTACGTTATTTTATGTGTATTCGTATATATATTTTGAAACAAATTTACATTCTTTTATATGTATTTTGCATATCTATTTCAATACAGATTTACCTTATTGTATGTGTATTTTGTATATTTATTTTAATACAAATAATTTTTTTTATGTGTATTTTTGTATATATATTTAAAAAAAATGCGTTATTTTATGGGTATTTTGCTTCTTTATTTTCATACAAATTTACATTATTTTATTAATATTCTGTGTATTTATTTTGATACGATTTTACATTATTCTATTTGTGTTTTTTATATATTTTTTTTATACAAATTTACGTTATTTTAAGTGTATTTGTTTACGTATTTTCATTTAAATTTACAGTATTTTATGTGTATTTTGTATATGTATTTCAATACAAATTTACCTAATTTGATGCGTATTTTGTATATTTATTTTCATACAAATTTAAATTATTTTTGTGTATTTTTGTATATAGTTTTATACATCTTTATTTTCATACAAATTTACATTACTGTATTTACATTCTGTGTATTTATTTTAATACGATTTTACATTATTCTATTTGTGTTTTGTATATATATTTTTTATACATATTTACATTATTTATATATATTTTATACAAATTTATGTTAATTTAAGTGTATTTGTTTATATATTTTCATTCAAATTTACATTATTTTATGTGTATTTTGTATATGTATTTCTTTACAAATTTACCTAATTTTATGTGTATTTTGTATATTTATTTTCATACAAATTTAACTTAATTTTGTGTATTTTTATATATAGTTTTATACAAATTTACGTTATTTTATGTGTATTTTGTATATGTATTTTCATACAAATACACATTCTTTTATTGATATTTTAATTATTTATTTTGACACGAATTTACATTATTTAATGTGTATTTAGTATATATATTTTTATACGTATTTACAACATTTCATGTATTTTTTGTATATATATTTCTATAGAAATCTACGTTATTTTATGTGTATTCGTATATATATTTTGAAACAAATCTACATTATTTTATGTGTATTTTGTATATATATTTCATTATAAATTTGCCTTATTTTAAGTTTATTTTTATATCTATTTTCATTCAAATTCAAATAATTTTAAGTGTATATATTTCTTTGTATTTACGTTATTTTATGTGTATTTTCTATATATATTTTCATTCAAAATTACATTATTTTATCGGTATTTTGTTGATTTATTTCGATACGAATTTAGATTATTTCATGTGTATTTTCTATAAATATACATAAAGATTAGTTTTCAATTAAAATAAATATTCAAAATACATATAAAATTATTTTAATAATTAAAAAAAAAAAAAAAAATATATATATATATATATATATATATATATATATATATATATATATATTTATATATATATATATATATATATATATATATATATATATATATATATATATATATATATATATATATATATATATATATATATATATATATATATATATATATATATATATATATAAAAAAATGAAAATTCGTATCAAAATAAATAAATAAATTCGATAAAAGAACGTATATTTGTAGGAAAATAAATATACAAAATACACATAAAATTACGAAAATTTGAATAAAAATATATACAAAAATACACAAAAATAATTTCAATTTGTATGAAAATAGATATACAAAATACACATATAATTAGTTAAATTTGTATTTAAATACATGTTCAAAATTCACATAAAATAATGTAAATTTGTATGAAATGAAAACAAGTTCACATAAAATAACGTACATTGGTATAAAATAGATATACAAAATATACATAGAATAATGTAAAATCGTATCAAAATAAATACACAGAATGTCAATAAAATAATGTAATTTTGTATGAAAATAAAGATGCAAAATACCCATAAAATAAAGCATATTTTTATAAAAATACATATACAAAAATACACATAGAATAGCTAAATTTGTATTAAAATTAATAAACAAAATGCACGTACAATAAGGTAAATTTGTATTGAAAAAATATGCAAAATGCACATAAAACAATGTATATTTGTTTCAAAATATATATACGAATACACATAAAATAACGTATATTTCTATAGAAATATATATACAAAATACACATGAAATGACGTAAATACGTAAAAAAATATATACACAATACACATTAAATAATGTAAATTCGCATCAAAATAAATAAACAAAATATCAATAAAAGAATGTGTATTTGTATGAAAATAGATATACAAAATACATAAAATATTGTAAATTTGAATAAAACTCTATACAAAAATACACAAAAATAATTTAAATTTGTATAAAATATATATACAAAATACACATGAAATTAGGTAAATTTCTATTGAAATACATATACAAAATACACATCAAATAATGTAAATTTGATTAAAAATATATAAACAAATACACTTAAAATAACGAAAATTTGTATGAAATATATATAGAAAATACACATTAAATCGTGTAAATATGTATAAAAAAATATATACAAAACACAAATAGAATAATGTAAAATAGTATCAAAATAAATACACAGAATATTAATAAAATAATGTAAATTTGTATGAAAATAAAGATGCAAAATACTCATAAAAGAACGCATTTTTTATGAAAATATATATACCAAAATGCACATAAAATATTTAAATTTGTATTACAATAAATATACAAAATGCACATACAATAAGGTAAATTTGTATTGAAATAGATATGCAAAATACATATAAAACAATGTAAATTTGTTTCAAAATATACATACATACACATAAAATAACGTAGATTCCTATGATATATATATACAAAATACACATAAAATGAAGTAAATACGTATAAGAAAATGTATACAAAATACACATAAAATAATGTAAATTCGTATCAAAATAAATAAACTAAATGCCAATAAAAGAATGTTTACTTGCATAAATATAAATATACAAAATACACATCAAATAACGTAAAATTGTATAAAACTATATACAAAAATAAACAAAAATAATTAAATTTGTATGAAAATAGATATACAAAAGACACATAAAATAAGCTAAATTTGAATTGAAATAAATATAGAAAATACATAAAATAATGTAAATTTGTATCAAAATATATATTCAAATACACATATAATAACGTAAATTTGTATAAAAATATATAAACAAAATACACATTAAATAATGTAAATACGTATAAAAGATATGTACGTAATATAAAAATTTATATAATTAAAGATGCAAATTACCCATAAAATATCTTATATTAAAAAAAATATATATACAAAAATACACATAAAATAATTAAATTTGTATTAAAATAAATATACAAAATACACATACAATAAGGTAGATTTTTATTGAAATAGATATGCAAAAAACACATAAAATAATGAAAATTTTTATCAAAATATATACGAATACACACAATAAAATTACGTAAATTTTTATGAAAATATATATACAAAATACACATAAAATAATGTAAATACATAGAAAAATATATATACAAAATAAACATAAAATAATATAAATTCGTATCAAAATAAATAAACAAAATTTCCTCTAAAAGAATGTATATGTGTAGGAAAATATATATACAAAATACAAATAAAATTAAAAAAATTTGTATAAAAATAATACAAAAATACACAAAAATAATTTAAATTTGTTTGAAAATAGATATACAAAATACAAATGAAATTAGGCAAATTTTTATTGAAATACATATACAAAATACACATAAAATAATGTAAATTTGTATGAAAATATATAAACAAATACACATAAGATAACGTAAATTTCCATAAAATATATGTACAAAATATACATTAAATAATGTAAATATGTCTAAATATATATATACAAAATACACAGAATAACGTAAAATCGTATCAAAATAAATAAACAGACAATCAATAAAATAATGTAAATTTGTATGAAAATAAAGATGCAAAATACCCATATAATAACGCATATTTGTTTTAAAATATATATACAAAAATACACATAAAATAATTAAATTTGCATCAAAATAAATATACAAAAGGCACATACAATAAAGAAAATTTGTATTGAAATAGATATGCGAAATACACATAAATAATGTAAATTTGTATCAAAATATATATACGAATACACATAAAATAGAGTAAATTTCTATGAAAATATATATTCAAAATACATATAAAATTATGTAAATAAGTATAAAAATATATATATATCAAATACACCTAAAATAATGAAAACTCGTATCAAAATAAATAAACAAAATTCCGATAAAAGAACGTATATTTGTAGGAAAATATATATACAAAATTCACATAAAATTACGAAAATTTGAATAAAATATATACAAAAATACACAAAATTAATTTCAATTTGTATGAAAATAGATATACATAATACACATATAATTAGTTAAATTTGTATTTAAATACATGTACAAAATACACATAAAAAAATGTAAATTTGTATGAAATGAAAACAAATTCACATAAAATAACGTTCATTTGTATGAAATATATATATATACAAAATATACATAGAATAATGTAAAATCGTATCAAAATAAATACACAGAATATCAATAAAATAATGTAAATTTGTATGAAAATAAAGATGCAAAATTCCCAAAAATTATCGCATTTTTATAAAAATATATTTACCAAAATACACATAAAATATTTAAATTTGTATTAAAATAAATATACAAAATGCATATACAGTAAGGTAAATTTGTATTGAAAGAGATATTCAAAAATACATATAAAACAATGTAAATTTGTTTCAAAATATATATACGAATACACATAAAATAAAGTAGATTTCTATAGAAATATATATACAAAATACATATGAAATTATGTAAATACGTATAAAAATATATATACAAAATACATATCAAATAATGTAAATTCGTGTCAAAATAAATAAACAAAATATCATGAAAAGAATGTGTATTTGTATGAAAATAGATAATAGATAATAAATTTGTATAAAATATATATGCAAGATACTTATTAAATAATGTAAATATGTATAAAAAAAGGATATAAAAAAATAAATAGAATAATGTAACATCGTATCAAAATAAATACACCGAATATTAATAAAATGATGTAAATTTGTATGAAAATAAAGATGCAAAATTCCCATAAAATAGCGCATTTCTTATAAAAATATATATACCAAAATACACATAAAATATTTAAATTTGCATTGAAATAAATATACAAAATGCACATACAATAAGGTAAATTTGTATTGAAAGAGATATGCAAAAATACATATAAAACAATGTAAATTTGTTTCAAAATATATATACGAATACAAATAAAAAAACGTAGATTTCTATAAAAATATATATACATAATACACATAAAATTAAGTAAATACGTATAAAAAATGTATACAAAATACACATAAAATAATGTAAATTCGATTTTAAATAAATAAACAAAATACCAATAAAAGAATGTATATTTGGATAAATATAAATATACAAAATACATATACAAAATAAACAAAATAAGGTAGATTTGTAATAAAATATATGTACAAAATACACATAAAATAATGTAAATTTATATGAAAATATATATACAAATACACATAAAATACCATGAATTTGTATAAAAATATATATTCAAAATAAATATTAAATAATGTAAAAGCGTATAAAATATATATACAAAGTACATATAAAATAATGTAAATTCATCAATATAAAACAACAAAACACCAATAAATATATATATATATATATATATATATATATATATATATATATATATATATATATATATATATATATATATATATATATATATATATATATATATATATATATATATATATATATATATATATATATATATATATATATATATATATATATATATATGAATGAAAATAAATTTACAAAATACACATAACATAACATAATATTTGTATTAAAATATATAAAAAAATACATAGAAATAATTTGAGTTTGTATGAAAATAGATATACAAAATACACATAAAACTAGGTAAATTTCTTGTGAAATGTAGATACAAAATAACCATAAAATATTGTAAATATGTGTCAAATTATATAAACAAATACACATAAATTAACGTAAATTTGTATGTAAAATATATACAAAATACACATAGAATAATGTCAATTCGTATAAAAAATGAATGATAAGAATATCAATAAAATAATGTAAATTTGTATGAAAATAAAGATGCAAAATACCCCAAAAATAAAGCATATGTTTATAAAAATACAGATACAAAAATACACATCGAATAATTAAATTTGTATTAAAATTAATATACAAAATGCGTATATAATAAGGTAAATTTGTATTGAAAAAATATGCAACATACACGTTTACTCATACAAATTTATATTATTTTATTGGTATTTTGTTTATTTATTTTGATACGAGTTACATGATTATATGTATTTTGTACATATTTTTATACGTATTTACATTATTTAATGTGTATTTTGTTTATATATTTTCATAAATTTACGTTATTATATGTGTATTTGTATAAATATTTTGATACAAATTTACTTTATTTTATGTATTTTGTATATATATTTCAATTCAAATTTAGCTTATTTTGTGTGTTTTTTGTATATATTTTATACAAATTTAATTACTTCTGTGTATTTATGTATATAGTTTTATATAAATTTACGTTATTTTATGTGTATTTTGTATATTTATATTTATACAAATACACATTCTTTTATTGGTATTTTGTTTATTTATTTTGATACGAATTTACATTATTTTATGTGTATTTTGTATACATTTTTTTTATACGTATTTACTTCATTTTATGTGTATTTTGTATATATTTTTATAGAAATCTAAGTTATTTTATGTGTATTCTTATATATTTTGAAACAAATTTACATTGTTTTATATGTATTTTGCATATCTATTTCAATACAAATTTACCTTATTGTATGTGTTTTTATTTTATTTATTTTAATACAAATTTAATTTTTTGATGTGTTTTTTGGTATATATATTTTTATAAATAAAAAAAATGCGTTATTTTATGGGTATTTTGCTTCTTTATTTTCATACAAATTTACATTATTTTATTAATATTCTGTGTATTTATTTTGATACGATTTTACATTATTCTATTTGTGTTTTGTACATATTTTTTTATACAAATTTATGTTATTTTAAGTGTATTTGTTTATGTATTTTCATTCAAATTTACATTATTTTATGTGTATTTTGTGTATGTATTTCAATACAAATTTACCTAATTTTATGTGTATTTTGTATATTTATTTTCATACAAATTTAAAATATTTTTGTGTATTTTTGTATATAGTTTGATACAAATTTAGGTTATTTTATGTGTATTTTGTATATTTATTTTCATACAAATACATATTCTTTTACTGACATTTTGTTTATTTATTTTGACGCGAATTTACATTATTTAATGTGTATTTTGTATGTATATATTTTTATACGTATTTACATCATTTCCTGAGTATTTTGTATAGTTTTAAACAAATTTATATTATTTAATGTGTATTTTGTATATATATATTTATACAAATACACATTCTTTTATTGGTATTTTGTTTATTTATTTTGATACTAATTTACATTATTTTATGTGTATTTTGTATACATTTTTTAAACGTATTTACTTAATTTTATGTGTATTTTGTATATATATTTTTATAGAAATCTACCTTATTTCATGTGTATTCGTATATATATTTTGAAACAAATTTACATTGTTTATATGTATTTTGTATATCTATTTTTGTGTATTCTGTATTTATTTTTGTTATACATAGAATAATGTAAAATCGTATCAAAATAAGTACACAGAATATCAATAAAATAATTTAAATTTGTATGAAAATAAAGATGCAAAATACCCATAAGATAAAGCATTTTTTTTTAAATACATATACAAAAATACACATAGAATAATTAAATTTGTATTAAAATTAATATACAAAATGGACACATACAATAAGGTAAATTTGTATTGAAAAAAAACGCAAAATACAAATAAAACAGTGTAAATTTGTTTCAAAATATATATACGAATACACATAAAATAACGTAGATTTCTATAGAAATATATATACAAAATACACATGAAATTATGTAAACACGTATAAAAATATATATATAAAATACATATTAAGTAATGTAAATTCGTGACAAAATAAATAAACAAAATATAATGAAAAGAATGTGTATTTGTATGAAAATAAATAATAGATAATAAATTTGTATGTAATATATATGCAAGATACATTTAAATAATGTAAATATGTATAAAAAAAATATATACAAAAAACAAATAGAATAATGTAAAATCGTATCAAAATAAATACACCGAATAATAATAAAATAATGTAAATTTGTATGAAAATAAAGATGCAAAATTCCCATCAAATAGCGCATTTCTTATTAAAATATATATTTGTATTGAAATAAATATACAAAATGCACATACAATAAGGTAAATTTGTATTGAAAGAGATATGCAAAAATACGTATAAAACAATGTAAATTTGTTTCAAAATATATATACGAATACAAATAAAAAAACGTAGATTTCTATAAAAATATATATACAAAATACACATAAAATTAAGTAAATACGTATAAAAAAATGTATACAAAATACACATAAAATAATGTAAATTCGATTTAAAATAAATAAACAAAATACCAATAAAAGAATGTGTATTTGGATAAATATAAATATACAAAATACATATACAAAATAAACAAAATAAGGTAGATTTGTAATAAAATATATGTACAAAATACACATAAAATAATGTAAATTTATATGAAAATATATATACAAATACACATAAAATACCATGAATTTGTATAAAAATATATATTCAAAATAAATATTAAATAATGTAAAAGCGTATAAAAATATATATACAAAGTACATCTAAAATAATGTAAATTCGTATCAATATAAATCAACAAAACACCAATAAAAAAAAATATATATATATATATATGAATGAAAATAAATTTACAAAATACACATAACATAACTAAAATTTGTATTAAAATATATACAAAAATACATAGAAATAATTTGAGTTTGTATGAAAATAGATATACAAAATACACATAAAACTAGGTAAATTTCTTTTGAAATGTAGATACAAAATAGCCATAAAATATTGTAAATTTGTGTCAAAATATATAAACAAATACACATAAAATAACGTAAATTTGTATGAAAAATATATACAAAATACACATAGAATAATGTCAATTCGTATAAAAATGAATGAGCAGAATATCAATAAAATAATGTAAATTTGTATGAAAATAAAGATGCAAAATACCCAAAAAATAAAGCATATGTTTATAAAAATACAGATACAAAAATACACATCGAATAATTAAATTTGTATTAAAATTAATATACAAAATGCGTATATAATAAGGTAAATTTGTATTGAAAAAATATGCAACATACACGTTTACTCATACAAATTTATATTATTTTATTGGTATTTTGTTTATTTATTTTGATACGAATTACATGATTATATGTGTATTTTGTACATATTTTTTATACGTATTTACATTATTTAATGTGTATTTTGTTTATATATTTTCATACAAATTTACGTTATTATATGTGTATTTGTATAAATATTTTGATACAAATTTACCTTATTTCATGTATTTTGTATATATATTTCAATTCAAATTTAGCTTATTTTGTGTGTATTTTGTATATATTTTCATACAAATTTAATTACTTCTGTGTATTTATGTATATAGTTTTATATAAATTTACGTTATTTTATGTGTATTTTGTATATTTATATTTATACAAATACACATTCTTTTATTGGTATTTTGTTTATTTATTTTGATACGAATTTACATTATTTTATGTGTATTTTGTATACATTTTTTTTATACGTATTTACTTCATTTTATGTGTATTTTCTATATATATTTTTATAGAAATCTACGTTATTTTATGTGTATTCGGATATATATTTTGAAACAAATTTACATTGTTTTATATGTATTTTGCATATCTATTTCAATACAAATTTACCTTATTGTATGTGTTTTTTATATATTTATTTTAATACAAATTTAATTTTTTGATGTGTTTTTTGGTATATATATTTTTATAAATAAAAAAAATGCGTTATTTTATGGGTATTTTGCTTCTTTATTTTCATACAAATTTACATTATTTTATTAATATTCTGTGTATTTATTTTGATACGATTTTACATTATTCTATTTGTGTTTTGTACATATTTTTTTATACAAATTTACGTTATTTTAAGTGTATTTGTTTATGTATTTTCATTCAAATTTACATTATTTTATGTGTATTTTGTGTATGTATTTCAATACAAATTTACCTAATTTTATGTGTATTTTGTATATTTATTTTCATACAAATTTAAAATATTTTTGTGTATTTTTGTATATAGTTTGATACAAATTTAGGTTATTTTATGTGTATTTTGTATATTTATTTTCATACAAATACATATTCTTTTACTGACATTTTGTTTATTTATTTTGACGCGAATTTACATTATTTAATGTGTATTTTGTATATATATATTTTTATACGTTTTTACATCATTTCATGAGTATTTTGTATAGTTTTAAACAAATTTATATTATTTAATGTGTATTTTGTATATATATATTTATACAAATACACATTCTTTTATTGGTATTTTGTTTATTTATTTTGATACTAATTTACATTATTTTATGTGTATTTTGTATACATTTTTTAAACGTATTTACTTAATTTTATGTGTATTTTGTATATATATTTTTATAGAAATCTACCTTATTTCATGTGTATTCGTATATATATTTTGAAACAAATTTACATTGTTTATATGTATTTTGCATATCTATTTTTGTGTATTCTTTATTTATATTTGTTATACATAGAATAATGTAAAATCGTATCAAAATAAGTACACAGAATATCAATAAAATAATTTAAATTTGTATGAAAATAAAGATGCAAAATACCCATGAGATAAAGCATTTTTTTTTTAAATACATATACAAAAATACACATAGAATAATTAAATTTGTATTAAAATTAATATACAAAATGCACACATACAATAAGGTAAATTTGTATTGAAAAAAAAAACGCAAAATACAAATAAAAAAGTGTAAATTTGTTTCAAAATATATATACGAATACACATAAAATAACGTAGATTTCTATAGAAATATATATACAAAATACACATGAAATTATGTAAACACGTATAAAAATATATATATAAAATACATATTAAGTAATGTAAATTCGTGACAAAATAAATAAACAAAATATAATGAAAAGAATGTGTATTTGTATGAAAATAAATAATAGATAATAAATTTGTATGTAATATATATGCAAGATACATTTAAATAATGTAAATATGTATAAAAAAAAAATATACAAAAAACAAATAGAATAATGTAAAATCGTATCAAAATAAATACACCGAATAATAATAAAATAATGTAAATTTGTATGAAAATAAAGATGCAAAATTCCCATCAAATAGCGCATTTCTTATAAAAATATATATACCAAAATACACATAAAATATTTTAATTTGTATTGAAATAAATATACAAAATGCACATACAATAAGGTAAACTTCTATTGAAAGAGATATGCAAAAATACATATAAAACAATGTAAATTTGTTTCAAAATATATATACGAATACACATAAAATAACGTAGATTTCTATAAAAATATGTATACAAAATACCCATAAAATTAAGTAAATACGTATAAAAAAATGTAAACAAAATACACATAAAATAATGTAAATTCGAAACAAAATAAATAAACAAAATACCAATAAAAGAATGTATATCTATTTATTTTAATACAAAATCTAATATTTTATGTTTTTTCGTATATATATTTTTATAAAAAATGTGTTATTTTATGGGTATTTTGCATCTTAATTTTCATACAAATTTACATTATTTTATTAATATTTTCTGTATTTATTTTGATACGATTTTACATTATTTTATTTATGTTTTGTATATATTTTTTATACATATTTACATTATTTAATGTGTTTTTTGTATATATATTTGATACATATTTACGTTATTTTAAGTTATTTTATATGTATTTGTTTATATATTTTGACACAAATTTACAATATTTTATGGGTATTTTGTATATATATTTCATAAGAAATTTACCTTGTTTTATGTGTGTTTTGAATATCTATTTTCATTCAAACTCAAATTATTTTTATGTATTTTTGTATATATTTCAATACAAATTTTAGTTAGGTTATGTGTATTTTGTAAATCTATTTTCACTCAAATATATATTATTTTATTGGTATTTTGTTGATTTATATTGATACCAATTTACATTATTTTATATGTACTTTGTATATATATTTTTATACGCATTTACATTATTTAATATTTATTTTGAATATATAATTTTATACAAATTCATGGTATTTTATGTGTATTTGTATATATATTTTCATATAAATTTACATTATTTTATGTGTATTTTGTACATATATTTCATTACAAATTTACATTATTTTATGTTTATTTTGTATGTGTATTTTGTATATTTATATTTATACAAATACACATTCTTTTATTGGTATTTTGTTTATTTATTTTGTTTCGAATTTACATTATTTTATGTGTATTTTGTTTACATTTTTTTATACATATTTACTTAATTTTATGTGTATTTTGTATATATATTTTTATAGAAATCTACGTTATTTTATGTGTATTCGTACATATATTTTGAAACAAATTTACATTGTTTTATATGTACAATAAGGTAAATTTGTATTGAAATAGATATGCAAAATACATATAAAGCAATGTAAATTTTTTTCAAAATATGTATACAAATACACATAAAATAACGTAGATTTCTATAAAAATATATATACAAAATACACATAAAATGAAGTAAATACGTATAAAAAAATGTATAGAAAATACACATAAAATAATGTAAATTCGTATCATAAACAATAAACAAAATACCAATAAAGAATGTGTATATATATATATATATATATATATATATATATATATATATATATATATATATATATATATATATACAAAATACACATAAAATAACGTAAATTTATATAAAACTATATACAAAAATACACAGAAGTAATTAAATTTGTATGAAAATATATACAAAACACACACAAAATAAGCTAAATTTGAATTGAAATATATATACAAAATACATGAAATAAAATAAATTGGTATCAAAATATTTATTCAAATACACATATAATAACGTAAATTTGTATGAAAATATATAAACAAAATACATATTAAATAATGTAAATACATATAAAAAATGTGTACAAAATACACATATAATCATGTAATTCGTATCAAAATAAATAAACAAAATACCAATAAAATAATATAAATTTGTATGAGTAAACGTGTATAAATATAAATGTACAAAATACACATACAAAATAAACATAAAATAAGGTAATTTTGTAATGAAATATATGTACAAAATACACATAAAATAATGTAAATTTATATGAAAATATATATACAAATACACATAAAATACCATGAATTTGTATAAAATTATATATTCAAAATAAATATTAAATAGTGTAAATGTGTATAAAAATATATATAAAAAGTACATATAAAATAATGTAAATTCGTATCATTATAAATCAACAAAATACCAATAAAATAATATATATTTGAATGAAAATAGATTTACAAAATACACATAACCTAACTAAAATTTGTATTGAAATATACACAAAAATACATAAAAATAATTTGAGTTTGAATGAAAATAGATATTCAAAATTCATATAAAACTAGGTAAATTTCTTTTGAAATATATATACAAAATACCCATAAAATATTGTAAATTTGTGTCAAAATATATAAACAAATACACATAAAATAACGTAAATTTGTATGAAAAATATTTACAAAATACACATAGAATAATGTCAATTAGTATCAAAATGAATGAGCAGAATATCAATAAAATAACGTAAATTTGTATGAAAATAAAGATGCAAAATACCCATAAAATAAAGCATATTTTTATAGAAATACATATACAAAAATACACATAGAATAATTAAATTTGTATTAAAATTAATATACAAAATGCGTATATAATAAGGTAAATTTGTATTGAAAAAATATGCAACATACACGTTTACTCATAGAAATTTAAATTATTTTATTGGTATTTTGTTTATTTATTTTGATACGAATTACATGATTATATGTGTATTTTGTACACATTTTTTTATACGTATTTACATTATTTAATGTGTATTTTGTTTACATATTTTCATACAAATTTACGTTATTATATGTGTATTTGTATAAATATTTTGATACAAATTTACTTTATTTCATGTATTTTGTATATATATTTCAATTCAAATTTAGCTTATTTTGTGTGTATTTTGTATATATTTTCATACAAATTTAACTACTTCTGTGTATTTATGTATATAGTTTTATATAAATTTACGTTATCTTATGTGTATTTTGTATATTTATATTTATACAAATACACATTCTTTTATTGGTATTTTGTTTATTTATTTTGATACGAATTTACATTATTTTATGTGTATTTTGTATACATTTTTTTATACGTATTTACTTCATTTTATGTATTTTGTATATATATATATATATATATATATATATATATATATATATATATATATATATATATATATATATATATATATATATATATATATATATATATATATATATATATATATATATATATATATATATATATATATATATATATATATATATATATATATATATATATATATATATATATATATATATATATATATATATATATATATATATATATAGATATCTCCGGTTTTTTTTGTGTGTTCTTATAGATATTGTGAAACAAATTTACTTTGCTTTATATGTTTTTTGAGTCTCTATTTCAATACAAATTTAGATTATTGTATGTGTTTTTGTATATTTATTTTAATACAAATCTAATTTTTTATGTGTATTTTGGTATATATATTTTAATAAATTAAAAAATGCGTTATTTTATGGGTATTTTGCCTCTTTATTTTCATACAAATTTACATTATTTTATTAATATTCTGTGTATTTATTTTGATACGATTTTACATTATTCTATTTGTGTTTTGTATATATTTTTTTTATCCATATTTACGTTATTTTAAGTGTATTTGTTTATGTATTTTCATTCAAATTTACATTATTTTATGTGTATTTTGTATATGTATTTCCATACAAATTTACCTAATTTTATGTGTATTTTGTATATTTATTTTCATACATTTAAATATTTTTGTGTATTTTTGTATATAGTTTGATACAAATTTAGGTTATTTTATGTGTATTTTGAATATCTATTAAATATATATACAAAATACATATCAAATTATGTAAATACGTATAAAAATATATATAAAAAATACATATCAAATAATGTAAATTCGTGTCAAAATAAATAAAAAAAATATCATGAAAAGAATGTGTATTTGTATGAAAATAGATAATAGATAATAAATTTGAAAAAAATATATATGCAAGATAAACATTAAATAATGTAAATATGTATAAAAAAGTATATACAAAAAACAAATAGAATAATGTAAAATCGTATCAAAATAAATACACCGAATATTAATAAAATAATGTAAATTTGTATGAAAATAAAGATGCAAAATTACCATAAAATAGCGCATTTCTTATAAAAATATATTAAATTAAAATTAAATTATTGTTGAAATAAATATACAAAATGCATATACACTAAGGTAAATTTGTATTGAAAGAGATATTCAAAAATACATATAAAACAATGTAAATTTGTTTCAAAATATATATACGAATACAAATAAAAAAAACGTAGATTTCTAAAAAAATACGTATAAAAAAATGTATTCAAAATACACATAAAATAATGTAAATTCGAATTAAAATAAATAAACAAAATACCAATAAAAGAATGTGTATTTGGATAAATATAAATATACAAAATACACATACAAAATAAACATAAAATAAGGTAGATTTGTAATAAAATATATTTACAAAATACACATGCAATAATGTAAATTTATATGAAAGTATATATACAAATACACATAAAATACCATGAATTTGTATAAAAAATTATATTCAAAATAAATATTAAATAATGTAAGAGCGTATAAAAATATATATACAAAGTACATATAAAATGAAAATTAAGATGCAAAATACCTATAAAATAACGCATTTTTTATAAAATTATTGATACCAAAATACACATAAAATATTTGAACTTGTATTAAAATAAATATACAAAATGCACATACAATAAGGTAAATTTGTATTGAAATAGATATGGAAAATACATATAAAATAATGTAAATTTGTTTCAAAATATATATACGAATACACATAAAATAACGTAGATTTCTATAAAAATACATAAACAAAATACACATAAAATTAAGTAAATACGTATAAAAAATGTATACAAAATACACATAAAATAATGTAAATTCGTATAAATGTAAATAAACAATATACCAATAAAAGAATGTGTATTTGTATAAATATAAATATACAAAATGCACATAAAATAACGTAAATTTGTATAAAACTATATACATAAAATAACGCAAATTTCTATAAAAATATATGTACAAAAATGAACATTAGATAAGTTTGCATAAAAATATATATACAAAAATACACATAGAATAATTAAATTTGTATTAAAATTAATATACAAAATGCACACATACAAAAAGGTAAATTTGTATTGAAAAAAAAAACGCAAAATACAAATAAAACAGTGTAAATTTGTTTCAAAATATATATACGAATACACATAAAATAACGTGTATATTGTATATCTATTTTCATACAAATACACATTCTTTTATTGATATTTTGTTTATTAATTTGACGCGAATTTACATTATTAATGTGTATTTTATATATATATATTTTTATACGTGTTTACATCATTTGATGTGTATTTTGTATATATATTTCTATAGAAATCTACGTTGATTTATGAGTATTAGTATATAGATTTTGAAATAAATTTATACTGTTTTATGTGTATTTTGCATATTTTTTCAATACAAATTTACCTTATTGTATATGCATTTTGTATATTAATTTTAATATAAATTTAATTATGCTATGTGTATTTTTGTATATGTATTTTTATAAAAATATGCTTTATTTTATGGGTATTTTGCATTTTTATTTTCATACAAATTTACATTATTTTATTTATATTCTGTTTTTTTTTTTTTAAACAATTTTACATTATTCTATGTGTATTTTTTATATCTATTTTTATACGTATTTACTTAATATTATGTGTATTTTGTATATATATTTTTATAGAAATCTACGTTATTATATGTGTATTCGTATGTATATTTTGAAGCAAATTTACATTGTTTTATATGTATTTTTGCATATCTCTTTCAATACAAGTTTACCTTATTGTATGTGCATTTTGTATATTTATTTCAATACAAATTTAAATATTTAATGTGTATTTTGGTATATATATTTTTATAAGAAATGCGCTATTTGATGGGAATTTTGCATCTTTATTTTAATACAAATTTACATTATTTTATTAATATTCGGTGTATTTATTTTGTTACGATTTCAAATTATTCTATTTGTTTTTTGTATATATTTTTTTTATACATATTTACATTATTTAATGTGTATCTTGCATATATATTTCATACAAATTTATTATCTATTATTTATTTTCATGCAAATACACATTCTTTTCATGATATTTTGTTTATTTATTTTGACACGAATTTACCTAGATATGTATTTTGTATATATATTTTTATACGTATTTACATAATTTCATGTGTATTTTGTATATATATTTCTATAGAAATCTACGTTATTTTATGTGTATTCGTATATATATTTTGAAACAAATTAACTTTGTTTTATATGTATTTTTGAATATCTCTTTCAATACATATTTACCTTACTGTATATGCACTTTGTATATTTATTTCAATACAAATTTAAATATTTTATGTGTATTTTGGTATATATATTTTTATAAAAAATGCGCTATTTTATGGGAATTTTGCATCTTTCTTTTCATACAAATTTACATTATTTTATTGATATTCTGTGTATTTATATTGATAGGATTTTACATTATTCTATTTCTTTTTTGTATATATTTTTTTATACACATTTACATTATTTAATGTGTATCTTGCATATATATTTTATACAAATTTACGTTATTTTAAGTGTATTTGTTTATATATTTTCATTCAAATTTACATTATTTTATGTGTATTTTGTATATGTATTTCAATACTAATTCACCTAATTTTATGTGTATTTTGTATATTTCTTTTCATACAAATTTTAAATATTTTTGTGTATTTTTGTATATAGTTTTATACAAATTTAGATTATTTTATGTACGCATTTACTTTATTTAATGTGTGTTTTGTATATATATTTTTATGCAAATTTACTTTATTTTATGTGCATTTTTGTTCATATATTTTTTTAGAAATTTTCGTTATTTTATGTGTATTTGTAAATGTTTTCTCATACAAATTTACATTATTTTATTGCTATTTTGTTTATTTATTTTGATACGAATGAAAATAGATATACAATATATACATAAAATAAACTAAATTTGTATTGAAATATATATACAAAATACATAAAATAATGTTAATTTGTATTAAAACATTTTAACAGATGCGCATAAAATAACGTAAATTTGTTTTAAAATATACAAAATACACATTAAATAATGTAAATATGTATAAAAAAAATATATACAGAACACAAATAGAATAATGTAAAATCGTATCAAAATAAATACACAGAATATTAATAAAACAATGTAAATTTGTATGAAAATAAAGATGCAAAATGCCCATTAAATAACGCATTTTTTTATAAAAATATATATACCAAAATACACATGAAAAAATTAATTTGTATTAAAATAAATACAAATATATACAAAATACATATAAAAAACAATAAATTTGTTTCAAAATATATATACGAATACACATAAAATAACGTAGATTTCTATAAAATATATATACAAAATACATAAAATGAAGTAAATACGTATAAGAAAATGTATACAAAATACACATAAAATAATGTAAATTCGTTTTAAATAAATAAACAAAATACCAATAAAAGAATGTGTATTTGTATAAATATAAATATACAAAATACACATAAAATATCGTAAATTTGTATGAAAATAGATATACAAAATACAGCTAAAATAAGCTAAATTTGAATTGAAATGTACATACAAAATACATAAAATAATGTAAATTTGTATCAAAATATTTATAAAAATGCAGATAATAATGTAAATTTGTTTAAAAATATATAAACAAAATACACATTAAGTAATGTAATGTAAATACGTAATTTGTAAAAAATATATACAAAATACATATATAATCATGTAATTTGTATGAAAAGAAATATACAAAATACACATAAAATTAGGTTAATTTGTATTGAAATACATATACAAAATACATATAAAATAATGTAAATTTGAAAGAAAATATATAAACAAATACACATATAATAACGTAAATTTGTATGAAATATATATTCAAAATACACATTAAATAATGTAAATATGTATAAAAAAATATATACAAAACACAAATAGTATAATGTAAAATCGTATCAAAATATATACACAGAATATTAATAAAATAATGTAAATTTGTATGAAAATTAAGATGCAAAATACCTATAAAATAACGCATTTTTTTATAAAATTATTGATACCAAAATACACATAAAATATTTGGATTTGTATTAAAATAAATATACAAAATGCAAATACAATAAGGTAAATTTGTATTGAAATAGATATGCAAAATACATATTAAATAATGTAAATTTGTTTCAAAATATATATACGAATACACATTAAATAACGTAGATTTCTATAAAAATACATATACAAAATACACATAATATTAAGTAAATACGTATAAAAAAATGTGTAAAGTGTATTTTGTATATATAATTTTATAGAAATGTACGTTTTTTTTATTTGTATTCGTATATATATTTTGAAACAAATTTACATTGTTTTATATGTATTTTTGCATATCTCTTTCAATACAAATTTACATTATATGCATTTTGTATATTTATTTCAATGCAAATTTAAATATTTTATGTGTATTTTGGTATATATATTTTTATAAGATTACGAAAATTTGAATAAAAATATATACAAAAAAACAAAAAAATAAATTTCAATTTTGTATGAAAATAGATATACAAAATACACATATAATTAGTTAAATTTGTATTTAAATACATGCACATGAAAATAAATTCACATAAAATTCGCGTCAAAATAAATAAACAAAATATCAATAAAAGAATGTGTATTTGTATGAAAATAGATATACAAAATACACATAAAATAAACTAAATTTGTATCAAACTATATACAAAAATGTACAAAAATATTTTAAATTTGTATGAAAATAAATATATAAAATACACATAAAATTAGGTAAATTTGTATTGAAATACATACACAAAATACACATAAAATAATGTTAATTTGAATGAAAATACATTAACAAATACACTTAAAATAACATAAATTTGTATAAGAAAATATGTACAAATCACAAATAGAATAATGTAAAATCGTATCAAAATAAATACACAGAATATTAATAAAATAATGTAAATTTGTATAAAAATAAAGAAGCAAAATACCCATAAAATAACGCATTTTTTTTATTTATAAAAATATATATACCAAAATACACATAAAAAAATTAAATTTGTATTAAAATAAATATACAAAAAACACATACAATAAGGTAAATTTGTATTGAAATAGATATGCAAAATACATATAAAACAATGTAAAATTGTTTCAAAATATATATACGAATACACATAAAATAACGTAGATTTCTATAAAAATATATATACAAAAAACACATAAAATGAAGTAAATACGTATAAAAAAATGTATACAAAAAACACATAAAATAATGTAAATTCGTATCAAATTAAATAAACAAAAAACCAATAAAAGAATGTGTATTTGTATAAATATAAATATACAAAATACACATAAAATAACGTAAATTTATATAAAACTATATACAAAAATACACAGAAGTAATTAAATTCGTATGAAAATAGATATAAAAAATACAGATAAAATAAGCTAAATTTGAATTGAAATGTATATACAAAATACATAAAATAATGTAGATTTGTATCAAAATATTTTTAAAAATACATATAATAACGAAAATTTTGATACGATTTTACATTATTCTATTTGTGTTTTGTATATATTTTTTTATTCATATTTACATTATTTAATGTGTATTTTGTATATATATTTCATACAAATTTACGTTATTATATGTGTATTTGTTTATATATTTTCTTTCAAATTTACATTATTTTATGTATTCGTATATATATTTCAATACAAATTAACCTAATTTTATGTGTTTTCTATATTTCTTTTCATACAAATTTAAATTATTTTTGTATTTTTATATATAGTTTTATACAAATTTAGGTTATTTTATGTACGCATTTACATTATTTAATGTGTGTTTTGTATATATTTTTATCCATAGTTACTTTATTTTACGCTCATTTTGGACATATATTTTATAGAAATTAGCGTTATTTTATATATTTTATTTGATATTTTGTTTATATTTTTGTTTTGATACGAATTAAATGACATGTATTTTTAACATATTTTTTATACGTATTTACATTACTTAATGTGTATTTTGTATTTACGTTATTTTAAGTGTATTTGTTTATGTATTTTCATTCAAATTTACAGTATTTTATGTGTATTTTGTATATGTATTTCAATAAAAAATTACCTAATTTTGTGTATTTTGTATATTTATTTTCATACAATTTAAAGTATTTTTGTGTATTTTTGTATATAGTTTTATACAAATTTATGTTATCTTATGTGTATTTTGTACATTTATTTTCATACAAATACACATTCTTTTATTGACATTTTGTTTATTTATTTTGACGTGAATTTACATTATTTAATGTGTATATATATTTTTATACATATTTACATCCTTTCATGTGTATTTTGTATATTTACAAAAAAAAGCGTTATTTTTTGGGTATTTTGCATCTTTATTTTCATACAAATTTACATTGTTTTATTTACATTCTGTGTATTTATTTTAATACGATTTTACATTATTCTATTTGTGTTTTGTATATATATTTTTTATACATATTTAAATTATTTAATGAGTATTTTTTATATATATTTTATACAAATTTATGTTAATTTAAGTGTATTTGTTTATATATTTTCATTCATATTTACATTATTTTATGTGTATTTTGTATATGTATTTCTTTACAAATTTACCTAATTTTATGTGTATTTTGTATATTTATTTTCATACAAATTTAACTTATGTTTGTGTATTTTTATATATAGTTTTATACAAATTTACGTTATTTTATGTGTATTTTGTATATGTATTTTCATACAAATACACATTCTTTTATTGATATTTTAACTATTTATTTTGACACGAATTTACATTATTTAATGTGTATTTTGTATATATATTTTTATACGTATTTACAACATTTCATGTGTATTTTGTATATATTTTTCTATAGAAATCTACGTTATTTTAAGTGTATTCGTATATATATTTTGAAACAAATCTACATTATTTTATGTGTATTTTGTATATATATTTCATTATAAATTTGCCTTATTTTAAGTTTATTTTTATATCTATTTTCATTCAAATTCAAATCATTTTATGTGTATATATTTATTTGTATTTACGTTATTTTATGTGTATTTTCTATATATATTTTCATTCAAAATTACATTATTTTATCGGTATCGATACGAATTTAGATTATTTCATGTGTATTTTCTATACATATACATATAGAGTAAATTTCTATGAAAATATATATTCAAAATACATATAAAATTATGTAAATAAGTATAAAAATATATATATCAAATACACCTAAAAAAAATTAAATTCGTATCAAAATAAATAAATAAAATTAAGTTAAAATAACGTATATTTGTCGGAAAATAAATATACAAAATACACATAAAATTACGAAAATTTGAATAAAAATATATACAAAAATACACAAAATTAATTTCAATTTGTATGAAAATAGATATACAAAATACACATATAATTAGTTAAATTTGTATTTAAATACATGTACAAAATTCACATAAAATAATGTAAATTTGTATGAAATGAAAACAAATTCACATAAAATAACGTACATTGGTATAAAATAGATATACAAAATATACATAGAATAATGTAAAATCGTATCAAAATAAATACACAGAATATCAATAAAATAATGTAATTTTGTATGAAAATAAAGATGCAAAATACCCATAAAATAAAGCACATTTTTATAAAAATACATATACAAAAATACACATAGAATAGCTAAATTTGTATTAAAATTAATATACAAAATGCACGTACAATAAGGTAAATTTGTATTGAAAAAATATGCAAAATGCACATAAAACAATGTATATTTGTTTCAAAATATATATACGAGTACATATAAAATAACGTATATTTCTATAGAAATATATATACAAAATTCACATGAAATGACGTAAATACGTATAAAAATATATATACTCAATACACATTAAATTATGTAAATTCGCATCAAAATAAATAAACAAAATATCAATAAAAGAATGTGTATTTGTATGAAAATAGATATACAAAATACACATAAAATATTGTAAATTTGAATAAAACTCTATACAAAAATACACAAAAAATAATTTAAATTTGTATAAAATATATATACAAAATACAAATGAAATTAGGTAAATTTCTATTGAAATACATATACAAAATACACTTAAAATAATATAAATTTGAATAAAAATATATAAACAAATACACTTAAAATAACGAAAATTTGTATGAAATATATATAGAAAATACACATTAAATAATGTAAATATGTATAAAAAAATATATTCAAAACTCAAATAGAATAATGTAAAATAGTATCAAAATAAATACACAGAATATTAATAAAATAATGTAAATTTGTATGAAAATAAAGATGCAAAATACCCATAAAACAACGCATTTTTTATGTAAATATATATACCAAAATGCACATAAAATATTTAAATTTGTATTACAATAAATATACAAAATGCACATACAATAAGGAAAATTTGTATTGAAATAGATATTCAAAATACATATAAAACAATGTAAATTTGTTTCAAAATATACATACGAATACACATAAAATAACGTAGATTTCTATAAAATATATATACAAAATACACATAAAATGAAGTAAATACGTATAAGAAAATGTATACAAAATACACATAAAATAATGTAAATTCGTATCAAAATAAATAAACTAAATGCCAATAAAAGAATGTTTACTTGTATAAATATAAATATACAAAATACACATAAATTAACGTAAAATTGTATAAAACTTAATACAAATATAAACAAAAATAATTAAATTTGTATGAAAATAGATATACAAAAGACACATAAAATAAGCTAAATTTACATAAAATAGTGTAAATTTGTATCAAAATATATATGCAAATACACATATAATAACGTAAATTTGTATAAAAATATATAAACAAAATACACATTAAATAATGTAAATACGTATAAAAGATATGTAGGTAATGTAAAAATTTATAAAATTAAAGATGCAAAATACCCATAAAATATCTCATATTTAAAAAAATATATATACAAAAATACACATAAAATAATTAAATTTGTATTAAAATAAATATACAAAATACACAAACAATAAGGTAGATTTTTATTGAAATAGATATGCAAAAAACACATAAAATAATGAAAATTTTTATCAAAATATATACGAATACACACTATAAAATTACGTAAATTTTTATGATAATATAAATACAAAATACACAAAAAATAATGTAAATACATAGAAAAAATATATATATATATATATATATATATATATATATATATATATATATATATATATATATATATATATATATATATATATATATATATATATATATATATATATATATATATATATATATATATATATATATATATATATATATATATATATATATATATATATATATATATATATATATATATATATATATAAAAAATGCACATAAAATAATGTAAATTCGTATCAAAATAAATAAACAAAATTTCCTCTAAAAGAATGTAGCTGTGTAGGAAAATATATATACAAAATACAAATAAAAAAAAAATTTTGTATAAAAATAATACAAAAATACACAAAAATAATTTAATTTTGTTTGAAAATAGATATGCAAAATACAAATGAAATTAGGCAAATTTTTATTGAAATACATATACAAAATACACATAAAATAATGTAAATTTGTATGAAAATATATAAACAAATACACATAAGATAACGTAAATTTCCATAAAATATATGTACAAAATGTACATTAAATAATGTAAATATGTCTAAAAATATATATACAAAATACACAGAATCACGTAAAATCGTATCAAAATAAATAAACAGACAATCAATAAAATAATGTAAATTTGTATGAAAATAAAGATGCAAAATACCCATATAATAACACATATTTGTTTAAAAATATATATACAAAAATACACATAAAATAATTAAATTTGCATCAAAATAAATATACAAAATATAAATATAAATAGAAAATTTATATTGAAATAGATATGCGAAATACACATAAATAATGTAAATTTGTATCAAAATATATACGAATACACATAAAATAGAGTAAATTTCTATGAAAATATATATTCAAAATACATATAAAATTATGTAAATAAGTATAAAAATATATATATCAAATACACCTAAAATAATGAAAATTCGTATCAAAATAAATAAACAAAATTCCGATAAAAGAACGTATATTTGTAGGAAAATAAATATACAAAATTCACATAAAATTACGAAAATTTGAATAAAAATATATACTAAAATACACAAAATTAATTTCAATTTGTATGAAAATAGATATACATAATACACATATAATTAGTTAAATTTGTATTTAAATACATGTACAAAATACACATAAAATAATGTAAATTTGTATGAAATGAAAACAAATTCACATAAAATTACGTTCATTTGTATGAAATATATACATAGAATAATGTAAAATCGTATCAAAATAAATACACAGAATATCAATAAAATAAGGTAAATTTGTATGAAAATAAAGATGCAAAATACCCATAAAATAAAGCATTTTTTATGAAAATACATATACAAAAATACACATAGAATAATTAAATTTCTATTAAAATTAATATACAAAATGCACGTACAATAAGGTAAATTTATATTGAAAAATATGCAAAATGCACATAAAACATTGTATATTTGTTTCAAATATATATACGAATACACATAAAATAACATATATTTCTATAGAAATATATATACAAAATACACATGAAATGACGTAAATACGTATAAAAATATATATACACAATACACATTAAATAATGTGAAATCGCGTCAAAATAAATAAACAAAATATCAATAAAAAATGTGTATTTGTATGAAAATAGATATACAAAATACACATAAAATATTTTAAATTTATATAAAACTCTTTTTATTAAAATATATATACCAAAATAATAAAATATTTAAATTTGTCTTACTATAAATATACAAAATGCACATACAATAAGGTAGATTTATATTGAAATAGATATGCTAAATACATATAAAACAATGTAAATCTGCTTCAAAATATATATACCAATACACATAAAATAACGTAGATTACTATAAAAATATATATACAAAATACACATTAATGAAGTAAATACGTATAAGAAAATGTATACAAAGTACACATAAAATAATTAAATTTGTGTTAAATAAATATACAAAATACACATACTGTATATTTTGTATATCTTTTTTCATACAAATACACATTCTTTTCATGATATTTTGTTTATTTATTTTGACACGAATTAACATTATTTAATGTGTATTTTGTATATATATTTTATATATATTACATTATTTCAAGTGTATTTTGTATATATATTTCTATAGAAATCAGCGTTATTTTATGTTTATTCGTATATATATTTTGAAACAAATTTACATTATTTTATGTGTATTTTGCATATTTTTTCAATACAAATTTACCTTATTGTATGTGCATTTTGTATATTAATTTTAATACAAATTTGATTAATCTATGTGTATTTTTGTATATGTATTTTTATAAAATATGCTTTATTTTATGGGTATTTTGCATCTTTATTTTCATACAAATTTACATTATTTTATTGATATTCTGTGTATTTATTTTGATATGATTTTACATTATTCTTTGCGTATTTTGTATATATATTTTATATAAAATGTATTTGTTTTCATTTCATACAAATCTACATTATTTTATGTGTTTTTTGTACATGTATTTAAATACAAATTTAACTAGTTATATGTGTATTTTGTATATCTATTTTGTATGTATATTTTCATAGAAATTTACTCTATTTTATGAGTATTCGTATATATATTTTGATACAAATTTACATTATTGATGTGTATTTTGCATATCTATTTCAATACAAATTTACTTTATTTTACGTGCATTTTGTATATTTATTTTAATACAAATTTTACTATTTTATATGTATTTTTGTATATATATTTTTATGCAAATATGCGTTATTATATGGATATTTTGCATCTTTATTTTCATACAAATTTACATTATTTTATTGATATTCTCTTTATTTATTTTGATACGATTTAACAT
Source organism: Eriocheir sinensis (assembly GCF_024679095.1). NCBI lineage: Eukaryota > Metazoa > Arthropoda > Malacostraca > Decapoda > Varunidae > Eriocheir > Eriocheir sinensis. The sequence goes on along the minus strand of NW_026111514.1, from coordinate 39,639 downwards.
TATTCTATGTGTATTTTGTATATTTTTTTTATACATATTTACATTATTGAATGTTCATTTTGTATATATATCTTATCCAAATTCACATTATTTTATGTGTATTTGTTTATATATTTTCATACAAATTTACATTATTTTATGTGTTTTTTTGTATATATATTTTTCTACGTATTTAAATTATTTTATGTGTATTTTGTATATACATTTTCATAAAAAAATTACGTTATTTTATTGTGTGTATTCGTATATATTTTGATACAAATTTTATACAAATTCATGTTATTTAATGTGTATTTGTATATATATTTTCATACAAATTTATATTATTTTATGAGTATTTTTTCATATATTTCATTACAAATTTACCTTATTTTATGTTTATTTTGTATATTTATTTCATTCAATTTTAAATTATTTTATGTGTATATTTGTATTTGTATTTAGGTTATTTAATGTGTATTTTGTATATATATTTTCATCCAAAATTACATTATTATATTGGTATTTTCTTAATTTAATTCGATACGAATTTAGATTATTTCATAGGTATTTTGTATACATATTTTTATACTCATTTACATTATCTAATGTGTGTTTTGTATATATATTTTTATGCAAATTTATTTTATGTTTATTTTTGTACATATATCTTTAAAGAAATTTGCGTTATTTTATGTATATAGTTTTATATAAATTAACGTTATTTTATCTGCATTTTGTATATTTATATTTATACAAATACACATTCTTTTATTGCTATATTGTTTATTTATATTTATACGAATTTACATTATTTTATGTGTATTTTGTATACATTTTTTCATATGTATTTACTTAATTTTATGGTTATTTTGTATATGTATTTTTATAGAAATCTACGTTATTTTATGTGTATTCGCATATATTTTTTGAAACAAATTTACATTATTTTATATGTATTTTGCATATCTATTTCAATACAAATTTACCTTATTGTATGTGCATTTTGTATATTTATTTTGATACAAATTCAAATATTTTATGTGTATTTTGGTATCAATAATTTTATAAAAAATGCGTTATTTTATAGGTATTTTGCATCTTAATTTTCATACAAATTTACATTATTTTATTAATATTCTGTGTATATATTTTGATACGATTTTACATTATTCTATTTGTGTTTTGTATATATTTTTTTTATACATATTTACATTATTTAATGTGTATTTTGTATATATATTTCATACAAATTTACGTTATTATATATGTATTTGTTTATATATTTTCTTTCAAATTTACATTATTTTATGTGTATTTTGTATATATATTTCAATAGAAATTAACCTAATTTTATGTGTATTTTGTATATTTCTTTTCATACAAATTTAAATTATTTTTGTGTATTTTTGTATATAGTTTTATACAAATTTAGATTATTTTATGTACGCATTTACATTATTTAATGTGTGTTTTGTATATATATTTTTATCCAAAGTTAATTTATTTTAAGTTCATTTTTGGACATATATTTTTATAGAAATTAGCGTTATTTTATATGTATTTGTATATGTTTTCTCATACAAATTTACATTATTTTATTGCTATTTTGTTTATTTAGTTTGATACGAATTACATGATTATATGTGTATTTTGTACATATTTTTTATACGTATTTACATTACTTAATGTGTATTTTGTTTATATATTTCTAAACAAATTTACGTTATTATATGTATTTTTATAAATATTTTGATACAAATTTACATTATTTTATGTATTTTGTATATACATTTCAATTCAAATTTAGCTTATTTTATCTGTATTTTGTATATCTATTTTCATACGAATTTAATTACTTCTCTGTATTTTTGTATATAGTTTTATACAAATTTACGTTATTTTATGTGTATTTTGTATAATTATATTTATACAAATACCCATTCTTGTATTGGTATTTTGTTTATTTATTTTGATACAATTTACATTATTCTATTTGTATTTTGTATAAATTTTTTATAAGTATTTACTTCATTTTACGTGTATTTTGTATATATATTTTATACAAATCTACGTTATTTTATGTGTATTCGTATATATATTTTGAAACAAATTTACATTGTTTTATATGTATTTTGCATATCTATTTCAATACAGATTTACCTTATTGTATGTGTATTTTGTATATTTATTTTAATACAAATAAATTTTTTTGTGTATTTTTGTATATATATTTTATGGGTATTTTGCTTCTTTATTTTCATACAAATTTACATTATTTTATTAATATTCTGTGTATTTATTTTGATACGATTTTTCATTATTCTATTTGTGTTTTGTATATATTTTTTTATACAAATTTACGTTATTTTAAGTGTATTTGTTTATGTATTTTCATTCAAATTTACAGTATTTTATGTGTATTTTGTATATGTATTTCAATACAAATTTACCTAATTTTATGTGTATTTTGTATATTTATTTTCATACAAATTTAAATTATTTGTGTGGATTTTTGTATATAGTTTTATACAAATTTATGTTATCTTATGAGTATTTTGTATATTTATTTTCATACAAATACACATTCTTTTATTGACATTTTGTTTATTTATTTTGACGCGAATTTACATTATTTAATGTGTATTTTGTATATATATTTTTATACGTATTTACATCCTTTCATGTGTATTTTGAATATTTTTTAAAAAATGCGTTATTTTATGGGTATTTTGCATCTTTATTTTCATACAAATTTACATTATTTTATTTACATTCTGTGTATTTATTTTAATACGATTTTACATTATTCTATTTGTGTTTTGTATATATATTTTTTATTCATATTTACATTATTTAATGAGAATTTTTTATATATATTAAATGAAATATATGTACAAAATACACATAAAATAATGTAAATTTATATGAAAATATATATACAAATACACATAAAATACCATGAATTTGTATAAAATTATATACTCAAAATAAATATTAAATAATGTAAATGCGTATAAAAATATATATACAAAGTACATATAAAATAATGTAAATTCGTATCAATATAAATCAACAAAATACCAATAAAATAATATATATTTGAATGAAAATAGATTTACAAAATACACATAACCTAACTAAAATTTGTATTGAAATATATACAAAAATACATAAAAATAATTTGAGTTTGAATGAAAATAGATATTCAAAATACACATAAAACAAGGTAAATTTCTTTGAAATATATATACAAAATACCCATAAAATATTGTAAATTTGTGTCAAAATATATAAACAAATACACATAAAATAACGTAAATTTGTATGAAAAATATATACAAAATACACATAATAATGTCAAATCGTATCAAAATGAATGAGCAGAATATCAATAAAATAACGTAAATTTGTATGAAAATAAAGATGCAAAATACCCATAAAATAAAGCATATTTTTATAAAAATACAAATAGAAAAATACACATAGAATAATTAAACTTGTATTAAAATTAATATACAAAATGCATATACAATAAATTTAAATTTGATTATATTAAATGAAATAAATATACAAAATAAACAAAATAAGGTAAATTTGTAATAAAATATATGTATGAATACACATAAAATAATATAAATTTGTATGAAAATATATATACAAATACACATAAAATAACATAAATTTGTATAAAATTTGTTTCAAAATATATACGAATACACACAATAAAACAACGTAATTTTTTATGAAAATGTATATATAAAATACACATAAAATAATTTAAATACGTAGAAAAATATATATACAAAATACACATAAAATAATGTAAATTCGTAAAAAATTAAATACACAAAACTCCAATAAAAGAATGTATATTTGTAGGAAAATATATATACAAAAAACAAATAAAATAACTAAAATTTGTATAAAAATATATACAAAAATACACAAAAATAATTTAAATTTGTTTGAAAATAGATATGCAAAATACACATAAAGTTAGGCAAATTTGTATTGAAATACATATACAAAACTCACATAAAATAATGTAAATTTGTATGAAAATATATAAACAAATACATATAAAATAACGTAAATTTGGATAAAATATATATACAAAAGATACATTAAATATTTTAAATATGTATAAAAATATATTATATTATATATATTTTTATTGATATTTGTGTTATTTATGTGTATTTTGTATATGTCTTCTCATAGAAATTTACATTATTTTATTGGTATTTTGTCTTTTTATTTTGATACGAATTACATGATTATTTGTGTATTTTTTACATTTTTTTATACGTATTTACATTATTTAATGTGTATTTTGTTTATATATTTTTATACAAATTTACGTTATTATATGTGTATTTGTATAAGTATTTTGATATAAATTTACATTATTTTATGTATTTTGTATATATATTTCAATTCAAATTTAGCTTATTTTATGAGTATTTTGTATATCTATTTATTTTAATACAAAATCAAATATTTTATGTTTTTTCGTATATATATTTTTATAAAAAATGCATTATTTTATGGGTATTTTGCATCTTAATTTTCATACAAATTTACATTATTTTATTGCTATTTTGTTTATTTAGTTTGATACGAATTACATGATTATATGTGTATTTTGTACATATTTTTTATACGTATTTACATTACTTAATGTGTATTTTGTTTATATATTTCTAAACAAATTTACGTTATTATATGTATTTTTATAAATATTTTGATACAAATTTACATTATTTTATGTATTTTGTATATACATTTCAATTCAAATTTAGCTTATTTTATCTGTATTTTGTATATCTATTTTCATACGAATTTAATTACTTCTCTGTATTTTTGTATATAGTTTTATACAAATTTACGTTATTTTATGTGTATTTTGTATAATTATATTTATACAAATACACATTCTTTATTGATATTTTGTTTATTTATTTTGATACAATTTACATTATTTTATGTTTATTTTTTATACGTATTTACTTCATTTTACGTGTATTTTGTATATATATTTTTATACAAATCTACGTTATTTTATGTGTATTCGTATATATATTTTGAAACAAATTTACATTGTTTTATATGTATTTTGCATATCTATTTCAATACAGATTTACCTTATTGTATGTGTATTTTGTATATTTATTTTAATACAAATAAATTTTTTATGTGTATTTTGTATATATATTTTATGGGTATTTTGCTTTATTTTCATACAAATTTACATTATTTTATTAATATTCTGTGTATTTATTTTGATACAATTTTCATTATTCTATTTGTGTTTTGTATATATTTTTTATACAAATTTACGTTATTTTAAGTGTATTTGTTTATGTATTTTCATTCAAATTTACAGTATTTTATGTGTATTTTGTATATGTATTTCAATACAAATTTACCTAATTTTATGTGTATTTTGTATATTTATTTTCATACAAATTTAAATTATTTTTGTGTATTTTTGTATATAGTTTTATACAAATTTATGTTATCTTATGTGTATTTTGTATATTTATTTTCATACAAATACACATTCTTTTATTGACATTTTGTTTATTTATTTTGACTCTAATTTACATTATTTAATGTGTATTTTGTATATATATTTTTATACGTATTTACATCCTTTCATGTGTATTTTGAATATTTTTTAAAAAATGCGTTATTTTATGGGTATTTTGCATCTTTATTTTCATACAAATTTACATTATTTTATTTACATTCTGTGTATTTATTTTAATACGATTTTACATTATTCTATTTGTGTTTTGTATATATATTTTTTATTCATATTTACATTATTTAATGAGAATTTTTTATATATATTAAATGAAATATATGTACAAAATACACATAAAATAATGTAAATTTATATGAAAATATATATACAAATACACATAAAATACCATGAATTTGTATAAAATTATATACTCAAAATAAATATTAAATAATGTAAATGCGTATAAAAATATATATACAAAGTACATATAAAATAATGTAAATTCGTATCAATATAAATCAACAAAATACCAATAAAATAATATATATTTGAATGAAAATAGATTTACAAAATACACATAACCTAACTAAAATTTGTATTGAAATATATACAAAAATACATAAAAATAATTTGAGTTTGAATGAAAATAGATATTCAAAATACACATAAAACAAGGTAAATTTCTTTGAAATATATATACAAAATACCCATAAAATATTGTAAATTTGTGTCAAAATATATAAACAAATACACATAAAATAACGTAAATTTGTATGAAAAATATATACAAAATACACATATAATAATGTCAAATCGTATCAAAATGAATGAGCAGAATATCAATAAAATAACGTAAATTTGTATGAAAATAAAGATGCAAAATACCCATAAAATAAAGCATATTTTTATAAAAATACAAATAGAAAAATACACATAGAATAATTAAACTTGTATTAAAATTAATATACAAAATGCATATACAATAAATTTAAATTTGATTATATTAAATGAAATAAATATACAAAATAAACAAAATAAGGTAAATTTGTAATAAAATATATGTATGAATACACATAAAATAATATAAATTTGTATGAAAATATATATACAAATACACATAAAATAACATAAATTTGTATAAAATTTGTTTCAAAATATATACGAATACACACAATAAAACAACGTAATTTTTTATGAAAATGTATATATAAAATACACATAAAATAATTTAAATACGTAGAAAAATATATATACAAAATACACATAAAATAATGTAAATTCGTAAAAAATTAAATACACAAAACTCCAATAAAAGAATGTATATTTGTAGGAAAATATATATACAAAAAACAAATAAAATAACTAAAATTTGTATAAAAATATATACAAAAATGCACAAAAATAATTTAAATTTGTTTGAAAATAGATATGCAAAATACACATAAAGTTAGGCAAATTTGTATTGAAATACATATACAAAACTCACATAAAATAATGTAAATTTGTATGAAAATATATTAACAAATACATATAAAATAACGTAAATTTGGATAAAATATATATACAAAATATACATTAAATATTTTAAATATGTATAAAAATATATTATATTATATATATTTTTATTGATATTTGTGTTATTTATGTGTATTTTGTATATGTCTTCTCATAGAAATTTACATTATTTTATTGGTATTTTGTCTTTTTATTTTGATACGAATTACATGATTATTTGTGTATTTTTTACATTTTTTATACGTATTTACATTATTTAATGTGTATTTTGTTTATATATTTTTATACAAATTTACGTTATTATATGTGTATTTGTATAAGTATTTTGATACAAATTTACATTATTTTATGTATTTTGTATATATATTTCAATTCAAATTTAGCTTATTTTATGAGTATTTTGTATATCTATTTATTTTAATACAAAATCAAATATTTTATGTTTTTTCGTATATATATTTTTATAAAAAATGCATTATTTTATGGGTATTTTGCATCTTAATTTTCATACAAATTTACATTATTTTATTGCTATTTTGTTTATTTAGTTTGATACGAATTACATGATTATATGTGTATTTTGTACATATTTTTTATACGTATTTACATTACTTAATGTGTATTTTGTTTATATATTTCTAAACAAATTTACGTTATTATATGTATTTTTATAAATATTTTGATACAAATTTACATTATTTTATGTATTTTGTATATACATTTCAATTCAAATTTAGCTTATTTTATCTGTATTTTGTATATCTATTTTCATACGAATTTAATTACTTCTCTGTATTTTTGTATATAGTTTTATACAAATTTACGTTATTTTATGTGTATTTTGTATAATTATATTTATACAAATACACATTCTTTTATTGGTATTTTGTTTATTTATTTTGATACGAATTTACATTATTTTATGTGTATTTTGTATACATTTTTTTATACGTATTTACTTCATTTTACGTGTATTTTGTATATATATTTTTATACAAATCTACGTTATTTTATGTGTATTCGTATATATATTTTGAAACAAATTTACATTGTTTTATATGTATTTTGCATATCTATTTCAATACAGATTTACCTTATTGTATGTGTATTTTGTATATTTATTTTAATACAAATAAATTTTTTATGTGTATTTTTGTATATATATTTTATGGGTATTTTGCTTCTTTATTTTCATACAAATTTACATTATTTTATTAATATTCTGTGTATTTATTTTGATACGATTTTTCATTATTCTATTTGTGTTTTGTATATATTTTTTTTTATACAAATTTACGTTATTTTAAGTGTATTTGTTTATGTATTTTCATTCAAATTTACAGTATTTTATGTGTATTTTGTATATGTATTTCAATACAAATTTACCTAATTTTATGTGTATTTTGTATATTTATTTTCATACAAATTTAAATTATTTTTGTGTATTTTTGTATATAGTTTTATACAAATTTATTTTATCTTATGTGTATTTTGTATATTTATTTTCATACAAATACACATTCTTTTATTGACATTTTGTTTATTTATTTTGACGCGAATTTACATTATTTAATGTGTATTTTGTATATATATTTTTATACGTATTTACATCCTTTCATGTGTATTTTGAATATTTTTTAAAAAATGCGTTATTTTATGGGTATTTTGCATCTTTATTTTCATAAATTTACATTATTTTATTTACATTCTGTGTATTTATTTTAATACGATTTTACATTATTCTATTTGTGTTTTGTATATATATTTTTATTCATATTTACATTATTTAATGAGAATTTTTATATATATTAAATGAAATATATGTACAAAATACACATAAAATAATGTAAATTTATATGAAAATATATACAAATACATAAAATACCATGAATTTGTATAAAATTATATACTCAAAATAAATATTAAATAATGTAAATGCGTATAAAATATATATACAAAGTACATATAAAATAATGTAAATTCGTATCAATATAAATCAACAAAATACCAATAAAATAATATATATTTGAATGAAAATAGATTTACAAAATACACATAACATAACTAAAATTTGTATTGAAATATATACAAAAATACATAAAAAAATTTGAGTTTGAATGAAAATAGATATTCAAAATACACATAAAACTAGGTAAATTTCTTTGAAATATATATACAAAATACCCATAAAATATTGTAAATTTGTCAAAATATATAAACAAATACACATAAAATAACGTAAATTTGTATGAAAAATATATACAAAATACACATATAATAATGTCAAATCGTATCAAAATGAATGAGCAGAATATCAATAAAATAACGTAAATTTGTATGAAAATAAAGATGCAAAATACCCATAAAATAAAGCATATTTTTATAAAAATACAAATAGAAAAATACACATAGAATAATTAAACTTGTATTAAAATTAATATACAAAATGCATATACAATAAATTTAAATTTGATTATATTAAATGAAATAAATATACAAAATAAACAAAATAAGGTAAATTTGTAATAAAATATATGTATGAATACACATAAAATAATATAAATTTGTATGAAAATATATATACAAATACACATAAAATAACATAAATTTGTATAAAATTTGTTTCAAAATATATACGAATACACACAATAAAACAACGTAATTTTTTATGAAAATGTATATATAAAATACACATAAAATAATTTAAATACGTAGAAAAATATATATACAAAATACACATAAAATAATGTAAATTCGTAAAAAATTAAATACACAAAACTCCAATAAAAGAATGTATATTTGTAGGAAAATATATATACAAAAAACAAATAAAATAACTAAAATTTGTATAAAAATATATACAAAATGCACAAAATAATTTAAATTTGTTTGAAAATAGATATGCAAAATACACATAAAGTTAGGCAAATTTGTATTGAAATACATATACAAAACTCACATAAAATAATGTAAATTTGTATGAAAATATATAAACAAATACATATAAAATAACGTAAATTTGGATAAAATATATATACAAAAGATACATTAAATATTTTAAATATGTATAAAAATATATTATATTATATATATTTTTATTGATATTTGTGTTATTTATGTGTATTTTGTATATGTCTTCTCATAGAAATTTACATTATTTTATTGGTATTTTGTCTTTTTATTTTGATACGAATTACATGATTATTTGTGTATTTTTTACATTTTTTATACGTATTTACATTATTTAATGTGTATTTTGTTTATATATTTTTATACAAATTTACGTTATTATATGTGTATTTGTATAAGTATTTTGATATAAATTTACATTATTTTATGTATTTTGTATATATATTTCAATTCAAATTTAGCTTATTTTATGAGTATTTTGTATATCTATTTATTTTAATACAAAATCAAATATTTTATGTTTTTTCGTATATATATTTTTATAAAAAATGCATTATTTTATGGGTATTTTGCATCTTAATTTTCATACAAATTTACATTATTTTATTAATATTTTCTGTATTTTGATACGATTTTACATTATTTTATTTGTGTTTTGTATATATTTTTTTATACATATTTACATTATTTAATTTGTTTTTTGTATATATATTTGATAGAAATTTACGTTATTTTAAGTCTATATGTTTATATATTTTCATTCAAATTTAAATTATTTTATGTGTATTTTGTATATGTATTTCAATACAAATTTACCTAATTTTATATGTTTTTTGTATATTTATTTTCATACAAGTTTAAATTATTTTTGTGTATTTTTGTATATAGTTTTATACAAATTTAGGTTATTTTATGTGTATTTTGCATATCTATTTTCATACAAATACACATTCTTTTATTGATATTTTGTTTATTTATTTTGACGCGAATTTTATGTGAATTTGTTATCATTTTATACAAATTTACATTATTTTATGTGTATTTTGTACATGTATTTAAATACAAATTTAACTAATTATATGTGTATTTTGTATATCTATTTTCATACAAATTGAAATTTTTTTTTTGTTTTTTTGTATATATTTTTATTCAAATTTTCGTAATCTTATAAAAATATATATACCAAAATACACATAAAATATTTAAATTTGCATTGAAATAAATATACAAAATGCACATACAATAAGGTAAATTTGTATTGAAAGAGATATGCAAAAATACATATAAAAGAATGTAAATTTGTTTCAAAATATATATACGAATGCAAATAAAAAAACGTAGATTTCTATAAAAATATATATACAAAATACACATAAAATTAAGTAAATACGTATAAAAAAATGTATACAAAATAGACATAAAATAATGTAAATTCGAATTAAAATAAATAAACAAAATACCATTAAAAGAATGTGTATATGGATAAATATAAATATACAAAATACACATACAAAATAAACATAAAATAAGGTAGATTTGTAAAAAAATATATGTATAAAATACACATAAAATAATGTAAATTTATATAAAAATATATATACAAATACACATAAAATACCATGAATTTGTATAAAATTATATACTGAAAATAAATTAATTAAATAATGTAAATGCGTATAAAAATATATATACAAAGTACATATAAAATAATGTAAATTCGTATCAATATAAATCAACAAAATACCAATAAAATAATATATATTTGAATGAAAATAGATTTACAAAATACACATAACCTAACTAAAATTTGTATTGAAATATATACAAAAATACATAAAAATAATTTGAGTTTGAATGAAAATTGATATTCAAAATACACATAAAACTAGGTAAATTTCTTTGAAATATATATACAAAATACCCATAAAATATTGTAAATTTGTGTCAAAATATATAAACAAATACACATAAAATAACGTAAATTTGTATGAAAAATATATACAAAATACACATAGAATAATGTCAAATCGTATCAAAATGAATGAGCAGAATATCAATAAAATAATGTAAATTTGTATGAAAATAAAGATGCAAAATAACCATAAAATAAAGCATATTTTTATAAAAACACAAATAGAAAAATACACATAGAATAATTAAATTTGTATTAAAATTAATATACAAAATGCATGTAGAATAAATTTAAATTTGATTATATTAAATGAAATAAATATACAAAATAAACATAAAATAAGGTAAATTTGTAATAAAATATATGTATGAATAAACATTAAATAATATAAATTTGTATGAAAATATATATACAAATACACATAAAATAACATGAATTTGTATAAAATTTGTTTCAAAATATATACGAATACACACAATAAAATAACGTAAATTTTTATGAAAATGTATATATAAAATACACATAAAATAATTTAAATACGTAGAAAAATATATATACAAAATACACATAAAATAATGTAAATTCGTAAAAAATTAAATACAGAAAATTCCAATAAAAGAATGTATATTTGTAGGAAAATATATATACAAAAAACAAATAAAATAACTAAAATTTGTATAAAAATATATACAAAAATACACAAAAATAATTTAAATTTGTTTGAAAATAGATATGGAAAATACACATAAAGTTAGGCAAATTTGTATTGAAATACATATACAAAACTCACATAAAATAATGTAAATTTGTATGAAAATATATAAACAAATACATATATAATAACGTAAATTTGGATAAAATATATATACAAAATATACATTAAATATTTTAAATATGTATAAAAATATATTATATTATATATATTTTATTGATATTTGCGTTATTTATGTGTATTTTGTATATGTTTTCTCATAGAAATTTACATTATTTTATTGGTATTTTGTCTATTTATTTTGATACGAATTACATGATTATTTGTGTATTTTGTACATTTTTTATACGTATTTACATTATTTAATGTGTATTTTGTTTATATATTTTTATACAAATTTACGTTATTATATGTGTATTTGTATAAGTATTTTGATACAAATTTACATTATTTTATGTATTTTGTATATATATTTCAATTCAAATTTAGCTTATTTTATGAGTATTTTGTATATCTATTTATTTTAATACAAAATCAAATATTTTGTTTTTTCGTATATATATTTTTATAAAAAATGCATTATTTTATGGGTATTTTGCATCTTAATTTTCATACAAATTTACATTATTTTATTAATATTTTCTGTATTTTGATACGATTTTACATTATTTTATTTGTGTTTTGTATATATTTTTTTATACATATTTACATTTTTTAATGTGTTTTTTGTATATATATATGATACAAATTTACGTTATTTTAAGTCTATATGTTTATATATTTTCATTCAAATTTAAATTATTTTATGTGTATTTTGTATATGTATTTCAATACAAATTTACCTAATTTTATATGTTTTTTGTATATTTATTTTCATACAAGTTTAAATTATTTTTGTGTATTTTTGTATATAGTTTTATACAAATTTAGGTTATTTTATGTGTATTTTGTATATCTATTTTCATACAAATACACATTCTTTTATTGATATTTTGTTTATTTATTTGTACGCGAATTTTATGTGAATTTGTTATCATTTTATACAAATTTACATTATTTCATGTGTATTTTGTACATGTATTTAAATACAAATTTAACTAATTATATGTGTATTTTGTATATCTATTTTCATACAAATCGAAATTTTGTTTTTTGTTTTTTTGTATATATTTTTATTCAAATTTTCGTAATCTTATAAAAATATATATACCAAAATACACATAAAATATTTAAATTTGCATTGAAATAAATATACAAAATGCACATACAATAAGGTAAATTTGTATTGAAAGAGATATGCAAAAATACATATAAAAGAATGTAAATTTGTTTCAAAATATATATACGAATACAAATAAAAAAACGTAGATTTCTATAAAAATATATATACAAAATACACATAAAATTAAGTAAATACGTATAAAAAAATGTATACAAAATACACATAAAATAATGTAAATTCGAATTAAAATAAATAAACAAAATACCAATAAAAGAATGTGTATTTGGATAAATATAAATATACAAAATACACATACAAAATAAACATAAAATAAGGTAGATTTGTAAAAAAATATATGTACAAAATACACATAAAATAATGTAAATTTCTATAAAAATATATATACAAATACTCATAAAATACCATGAATTTGTATAAAATTATATACTCAAAATAAATTAATTAAATAATGTAAATGCGTATAAAAATATATATACAAAGTACATATAAAATAATGTAAATTCGTATCAATATAAATCAACAAAATACCAATAAAATAATATATATTTGAATGAAAATAGATTTACAAAATACACATAACCTAACTAAAATTTGTATTGAAATATATACAAAAATACATAAAAATAATTTGAGTTTGAATGAAAATTGATATTCAAAATACACATAAAACTAGGTAAATTTCTTTGAAATATATATACAAAATACCCATAAAATATTGTAAATTTGTGTCAAAATATATAAACAAATACACATAAAATAACGTAAATTTGTATGAAAAATATATACAAAATACACATAGAATTATGTCAAATCGTATCAAAATGAATGAGCAGAATATCAATAAAATAACGTAAATTTGTATGAAAATAAAGATGCAAAATACCCATAAAATAATGTATATTTTTATAAAAATACAAATAGAAAAATACACATAGAATAATTAAATTTGTACTAAAATTAATATACAAAATGCATATAGAATAAATTTAAATTTGATTATATTAAATGAAATAAATATACAAAATAAACATAAAATAAGGTAAATTTGTAATAAAATATATGTATAAATACACATAAAATAATATAAATTTGTATGAAAATATATATACAAATACACATAAAATAACATGAATTTGTATAAAATTTGTTTCAAAATATATACGAATACACACAATAAAATAACGTAAATTTTTATGAAAATGTATATATAAAATACACATAAAATAATTTAAATACGTAGAAAAATATATATACAAAAAACACATAAAATAATGTAAATTCGTAAAAAATTAAATACACAAAATTCCAATAAAAGAATGTATATTTGTAGGAAAATATATATACAAAAAACAAATAAAATAACTAAAATTTGTATAAAAATATATACAAAAATACACAAAAATAATTTAAATTTGTTTGAAAATAGATATGCAAAATACACATAAAGTTAGGCAAATTTGTATTGAAATACATATACAAAACTCACATAAAATAATGTAAATTTGTATGAAAATATATAAACAAATACATATAAAATAACGTAAATTTGGAGAAAATATATATACAAAATATACATTAAATATTTTAAATATGTATAAAAATATATTATATTATATATATTTTATTGATATTTGTTATTTATGTGTATTTTGTATATGTTTTCTCATAAATTTACATTATTTTATTAATTTGTCTATTTATTTTGATACGAATTACATGATTATTTTGTATTTTGTAGATTTTTATACGTATTTACATTATTTAATGTATTTTGTTTATATATTTTATACAAATTTACGTTATTATATGTATTTGTATAAGTATTAAGATACAAATTTAAATTATTATGTGTATTATGTATATATATATCAAATCAAATATAGCTTATTTTAGGAGTATTAACTATATCTATTTGAATTAATACAAAATCAAATATTTAATGTTTTTTTATATATATTTTTATAAAAATGCATTATTTATATGGTATTTTGCATCTTAATTTTCATACAAATTTACATTATTTTATTAATATTTTCTGTATTTTGATACGATTTTACATTATTTTATTTATGTTTTGTATATATTGTTTTATACATATTTACATTATTTAATGTGTTTTTTGTATATATATTTGATACAAATTTACGTTATTTTAAGTCTATATGTTTATATATTTTCATTCAAATTTACATTATTTTATGTGTATTTTGTATATGTATTTCAATACAAATTTACCTAATTTTATATGTTTTTTGTATATTTATTTTCATACAAGTTTAAATTATTTTTGTGTATTTTTGTATATAGTTTTATACAAATTTAGGTTATTTTATGTGTATTTTGTATATCTATTTTCATACAAATACACATTTTTTTCATGATATTTTGTTTATTTATTTGACACGAATTAACATTATTTAATGTGTATTTTGTATATATATTTTTATACGTATTTACATTATTTCAAGTGTATTTTGTATATATATTTCTATAGAAATCTGCGTTATTTTATGTGTATTCGTATATATATATATATATATATATATATATTTTGAAACAAATTTACATTGTTTTATGTGTATTTTGCATATTTTTTAATACAAATTTACCTTATTGTATGTGCATTTTGTATATTAATTTTAATACAAATTTGATTAATCTATGTGTATTTTTGTATATGTATTTTTATAAAAATATGCTTTATTTTATGGGTATTTTGCATCTTTATTTTCATACAAATTTACATTATTTTATTGATATTCTGTGTATTTATTTTGATATGATTTTACATTATTCTATGTTTATTTTGTATATATATTTTATATAAAATGTATTTGTTTTCATTTCATACAAATCTACATTATTTTATGTGTTTTTTGTACATGTATTTAAATACAAATTTAACTAGTTATATGTGTATTTTGTATATCTATTTTGTATGTATATTTTCATAGAAATTTACTCTATTTTATGAGTATTCGTATATATATTTTGATACAAATTTACATTATTGATGTGTATTCTGCATATCTATTTCAATAAAAAAATTGTTTATTGTACGTGCATTTTGTATATTTATTTTAATACAAATTTAATTATTTTATATGTATTTTTGTATATATATATTTATGCAAATATGCGTTATTATATGGATATTTTGCAGCTTTATTTTCATACAAATTTACATTATTTTATTGATATTCTCTTTATTTATTTTGATACGATTTAACATTATTCTATGTGTATTTTGTATATATTTTTTATACATATTTACATTATTTAAGGTTTATTTTGTATATATATTTTATCCAAATTTACATTATTTTATGTGTATTTGTTTATATATTTTTATACAAATTTACATTATTTTATGTGTATTTTGTATATACATTTTCATAAAAAAATTACGTTATTTTATTGTGTGTATTCGTATATATTTTGATACAAATTTTATACAAATTCATGTTATTTAATGTGTATTTGTATATATATTTTCATACAAATTTATATTATTTTATGTGTATTTTTTCATATATTTCATTACAAATTTACCTTATTTTATGTTTATTTTGTATATTTATTTCATTCAATTTTAAATTATTTTATGTGTATATTTGTATTTGTATTTAGGTTATTTTATGTGTATTTTGTATATATATTTTCATCCAAAATACATTATTATATTGGTATTTTCTTAATTTAATTCGATACGAATTTAGATTATTTCATAGGTATTTTGTATACATATTTTTATACTCATTTACATTATCTAATGTGTGTTTTGTATATATATTTTTATGCAAATTTATTTTATGTTCATTTTTGTACATATATTTTTATAGAAATTTGCGTTATTTTATGTATATAGTTTTATATAAATTAACGTTATTTTATCTGCATTTTGTATATTTATATTTATACAAATACACATTCTTTTATTGCTATATTGTTTATTTATATTTATACTAATTTACATTATTTTATGTGTATTTTGTATACATTTTTTATACGTATTTACTTAATTTTATGTGTATTTTGTATATGTATTTTTATAGAAATCTACGTTATTTTATGTGTATTCGCATATATATTTTGAAACAAATTTACATTATTTTATATGTATTTTGCATATCTATTTCAATACAAATTTACCTTATTGTATGTGCATTTTGTATATTTATTTTGATACAAATTCAAATATTTTATGTGTATTTTGGTATCAATAATTTTATAAAAAATGCGTTATTTTATAGGTATTTTGCATCTTAATTTTCATACAAATTTACATTATTTTATTAATATTCTGTGTATATTTTGATACGATTTTACATTATTCTATTTGTGTTTTGTATATATTTTTTATACATATTTACATTATTTAATGTGTATTTTGTATATATATTTCATACAAATTTACGTTATTATATGTGTATTTGTTTATATATTTTCTTTCAAATTTACATTATTTTATGTGTATTTTGTATATGTATTTCAATAGAAATTAACCTAATTTTATGTGTATTTTGTATATTTCTTTTCATACAAATTTAAATTATTTTGTGTATTTTTGTATATAGTTTTATACAAATTTAGGTTATTTTATGTACGCATTTACATTATTTAATGTGTGTTTTGTATATATATTTTTATCCAAAGTTAATTTATTTTACGTTCATTTTTGGACATATATTTTTATAGAAATTAGCGTTATTTTATATGTATTTGTATATGTTTTCTCATACAAATTTACATTATTTTATTGCTATTTTGTTTATTTAGTTTGATACGAATTACATGATTATATGTGTATTTTGTACATATTTTTTATACGTATTTACATTACTTAATGTGTATTTTGTTTATATATTTCTAAACAAATTTACGTTATTATATGTATTTTTATAAATATTTTGATACAAATTTACATTATTTTGTGAATTTTGTATATACATTTCAACTCAAATTTAGCTTATTTTATCTGTATTTTGTATATCTATTTCCATATGAATTTAATTACTTCTCTGTATTTTTGTATATAGTTTTATACAAATTTACGTTATTTTATGTGTATTTTGTATATTTATATTTATACAAATACACATTCTTTTATTGGTATTTTGTTTATTTATTTTGATACGAATTTACATTATTTTATGTGTATTTTGTATACATTTTTTATACGTATTTACTTCATTTTACGTGTATTTTGTATATATATTTTTATACAAATCTACGTTATTTTATGTGTATTCGTATATATATTTTGAAACAAATTTACATTGTTTTATATGTATTTTGCATATCTATTTCAATACAGATTTACCTTATTGTATGTGTATTTTGTATATTTATTTTAATACAAATAATTTTTTTTATTTTATTTTATTGGTATTTTGCTTCTTTATTTTCATACAAATTTACATTATTTTATTAATATTCTGTGTATTTATTTTGATACGATTTTACATTATTCTATTTGTGTTTTGTATATATTTTTTATACAAATTTACGTTATTTTAAGTGTATTTGTTTATGTATTTTCATTCAAATTTACAGTATTTTATGTGTATTTTGTATATGTATTTCAATACAAATTTACCTAATTTTATGTGTATTTTGTATATTTATTTTCATACAAATTTAAATTATTTTTGTGTATTTTTGTATATAGTTTTATACAAATTTATGTTATCTTATGTGTATTTTGTATATTTATTTTCATACAAATACACATTCTTTTATTGACATTTTGTTTATTTATTTTGACGCGAATTTACATTATTTAATGTGTATTTTGTATATATATTTTTATACGTATTTACATCCTTTCATGTGTATTTTGTATATTTATAAAAAATGCGTTATTTTATGGGTATTTTGCATCTTTATTTTCATACAAATTTACATTATTTTATTTACATTCTGTGTATTTATTTTAATACGATTTTACATTATTCTATTTGTGTTTTGTATATATATTTTTTATTCATATTTACATTATTTAATGAGAATTTTTAATATATTTTAAATGAAATATATGTACAAAATACACATAAAATACCATGAATTTGTATAAAATTATATACTCAAAATAAATATTAAATAATGTAAATGCGTATAAAAATATATATACAAAGTACATATAAAATAATGTAAATTCGTATCAATATAAATCAACAAAATACCAATAAAATAATATATATTTGAATGAAAATAGATTTACAAAATACACATAACCTAACTAAAATTTGTATTGAAATATATACAAAAATACATAAAAATAATTTGAGTTTGAATGAAAATAGATATTCAAAATACACATAAAACTAAGTAAATTTCTTTGAAATATATATACAAAATACCCATAAAATATTGTAAATTTGTGTCAAAATATATAAACAAATACACATAAAATAACGTAAATTTGTATGAAAAATATATACAAAATACACATAGAATAATGTCAAATCGTATCAAAATGAATGAGCAGAATATCAATAAAATAACGTAAATTTGTATGAAAATAAAGATGCAAAATACCCATAAAATAAAGCATATTTTTTATAAAAATACAAATAGAAAAATACACATAGAATAATTAAATTTGTATTAAAATTAATATACAAAATGCATATACAATAAATTTAAATTTGATTATATTAAATGAAATAAATATACAAAATAAACATAAAATAAGGTAAATTTGTAATAAAATATATGTATGAATACACATAAAATAATATAAATTTGTATGAAAATATATATACAAATACACATAAAATAACATGAATTTGTATAAAATTTGTTTCAAAATATATACGAATACACACAATAAAATAACGTAAATTTTTATGAAAATGTATATATAAAATACACATAAAATAATTTAAATACGTAGAAAAATATATATACAAAATACACATAAAATAATGTAAATTCGTAAAAAATTAAATACACAAAATTCCAATAAAAGAATGTATATTTGTAGGAAAATATATATACAAAAAACAAATAAAATAACTAAAATTTGTATAAAAATATATACAAAAATACACAAAATAATTTAAATTTGTTTGAAAATAGATATGCAAAATACACATAAAGTTAGGCAAATTTGTATTGAAATACATATACAAAACTCACATAAAATAATGTAAATTTGTATGAAAATATATAAACAAATACATATAAAATAACGTAAATTTGGATAAAATATATATACAAAATATACATTAAATATTTTAAATATGTATAAAAATATATTATATTATATATATTTTTATTGATATTTGTGTTATTTATGTGTATTTTGTATATGTCTTCTCATAGAAATTTACATTATTTTATTGGTATTTTGTCTTTTTATTTTGATACGAATTACATGATTATTTGTGTATTTTTTACATTTTTTTATACGTATTTACATTATTTAATGTGTATTTTGTTTATATATTTTTATACAAATTTACGTTATTATATGTGTATTTGTATAAGTATTTTGATACAAATTTACATTATTTTATGTATTTTGTATATATTTCAATTCAAATTTAGCTTATTTTATGAGTATTTTGTATATCTATTTATTTTAATACAAAATCAAATATTTTAAGTTTTTTCGTATATATATTTTTCTAAAAAATGCATTATTTTATGGGTATTTTGCATCTTAATTTTCATACAAATTTACATTATTTTATTAATATTTTCTGTATTTTGATACGATTTTACATTATTTTATTTGTGTTTTGTATATATTTTTTTTATACATATTTACATTATTTAATGTGTTTTTTGTATATATATTTGATACAAATTTACGTTATTTTAAGTCTATATGTTTATATATTTTCATTCAAATTTACATTATTTTATGTGTATTTTGTATATGTATTTCAATACAAATTTACCTAATTTTATATGTTTTTTGTATATTTATTTTCATACAAGTTTAAATTATTTTTGTGTATTTTTGTATATAGTTTTATACAAATTTAGGTTATTTTATGTGTATTTTGTATATCTATTTTCATACAAATACACATTCTTTTATTGATATTTTGTTTATTTATTTTGACGCGAATTTTATGTGAATTTGTTATCATTTTATACAAATTTACATTATTTTATGTGTATTTTGTACATGTATTTAAATACAAATTTAACTAATTATATGTGTATTTTGTATATCTATTTTCATACAAATTGAATTTTTGTTTTGTTTTTTTGTATATATTTTTATTCAAATTTTCGTAATCTTATAAAAATATATATACCAAAATACACATAAAATATTTAAATTTGCATTGAAATAAATATACAAAATGCACATACAATAAGGTAGATTTATATTGAAATAGATATGCTAAATACATATAAAAGAATGTAAATTTGTTTCAAAATATATATACGAATACAAATAAAAAAACGTAGATTTCTATAAAAATATATATACAAAATACACATAAAATTAAGTAAATACGTATAAAAAATGTATACAAAATACACATAAAATAATGTAAATTCGAATTAAAATAAATAAACAAAATACCAATAAAAGAATGTGTATTTGGATAAATATAAATATACAAAATACACATACAAAATAAACATAAAATAAGGTAGATTTGTAAAAAAATATATGTACAAAATACACATAAAATAATGTAAATTTATATAAAAATATATATACAAATACACATAAAATACCATGAATTTGTATAAAATTATATACTCAAAATAAATTAATTAAATAATGTA
This sequence comes from Eriocheir sinensis, assembly GCF_024679095.1. Lineage (NCBI taxonomy): Eukaryota > Metazoa > Arthropoda > Malacostraca > Decapoda > Varunidae > Eriocheir > Eriocheir sinensis. The sequence continues at coordinate 17,075 of NW_026111514.1, read as the reverse complement.
AATGCGTATAAAAATATATATACAAAGTACATATAAAATAATGTAAATTCGTATCAATATAAATCAACAAAATACCAATAAAATAATATATATTTGAATGAAAATAGATTTACAAAATACACATAACCTAACTAAAATTTGTATTGAAATATATACAAAATACATAAAATAATTTGAGTTTGAATGAAAATTGATATTCAAAATACACATAAAACTAGGTAAATTCTTTTGAAATATATATACAAAATACCCATAAAATATTGTAAATTTGTGTCAAAATATATAAACAAATACACATAAAATAACGTAAATTTGTATGAAAATAAAAATACAAATAACACATAAAATAAAGCATATTTTATAAAAATACAAATAGAAAATACACATAGTATACTTAAATTTGTACTAAAATTAATATACAAAATGCATATACAATAAATTTAAATTTGATTATATTAAATGAAATAAATATACAAAATAAACATAAAATAAGGTAAATTTGTAATAAAATATATGTATGAATACACATAAAATAATATAAATTTGTATGAAAATATATATAAATACACATAAAATAACATGAATTTGTATAAAATTTGTTTCAAAATATATACGAATACACACAATAAAATAACGTAAATTTTATGAAAATATATATAAAATACACATAAAATAATTTAAATACGTAGAAAAATATATATACAAAATACACATAAAATAATGTAAATTCGTAAAAATTAAATACACAAAATTCCAATAAAAGAATGTATATTTGTAGGAAAATATATATACAAAAAACAAATAAAATAACTAAAATTTGTATAAAAATATATACAAAAATACACAAAAATAATTTAAATTTGTTTGAAAATAGATATGCAAAATACACATAAAGTTAGGCAAATTTGTATTGAAATACATATACAAAACTCACATAAAATAATGTAAATTTGTATGAAAATATATAAACAAATACATATAAAATAACGTAAATTTGGATAAAATATATATACAAAATATACATTAAATATTTTAAATATATATAAAAATATATTATATTATATATATTTTTATTGATATTTGCGTTATTTATGTGTATTTTGTATATGTTTTCTCATAATATTATAAATTTACTTTATTTTATTGGTATTTTGTCTATTTATTTTGATACGAATTACATGATTATTTGAGTATTTTTTTAATTTTTTTATACGTATTTACATTATTTAATGTGTATTTTGTTTATATATTTTTATACAAATTTACGTTATTATATGTGTATTTGTATAAGTATTTTGATACAAATTTACATTATTTTATGTATTTTGTATATATATTTCAATTCAAATTTAGCTTATTTTATGAGTATTTTGTATATCTATTTATTTTAATACAAAATCAAATATTTTATGTTTTTTCGTATATATATTTTTATAAAAAATGCATTATTTTATGGGTATTTTGCATCTTAATTTTCATACAAATTTACATTATTTTATTAATATTTTCTGTATTTTGATACGATTTTACATTATTTTATTTATGTTTTGTATATATTGTTTTATACATATTTACATTATTTAATGTGTTTTTTGTATATATATTTAATACCAATTTACGTTATTTTAAGTCTATATGTTTATATATTTTCATTCAAATTTACATTATTTTATGTGTATTTTGTATATGTATTTCAATACAAATTTACCTAATTTTATATGTTTTTTGTATATTTATTTTCATACAAGTTTAAATTATTTTTGTGTATTTTTGTATATAGTTTTATACAAATTTAGGTTATTTTATGTGTATTTTGTATATCTATTTTCATACAAATACACATTCTTTTCATGATATTTTGTTTATTTATTTTGACACGAATTAACATTATTTAATGTGTATTTTGTATATATATTTTTATTCGTATTTACATTATTTCAAGTGTATTTTGTATATATATTTCTATAGAAATCTGCGTTATTTTATATGTATATATATATATATATTTTGAAACAAATTTACATTGTTTTATGTGTATTTTGCATATTTTTTTAATACAAATTTACCTTATTGTATGTGCATTTTGTATATTAATTTTAATACAAATTTGATTAATCTATGTGTATTTTTGTATATGTATTTTTATAAAAATATGCTTTATTTTATGGGTATTTTGCATCTTTATTTTCATACAAATTTACATTATTTTATTGATATTCTGTGTATTTATTTTGATATGATTTTACATTATTCTATGTGTATTTTGTATATATATTTTATATAAAATGTATTTGTTTTCATTTCATACAAATCTACATTATTTTATGTGTTTTTGTACATGTATTTAAATACAAATTTAACTAGTTATATGTGTATTTTGTATATCTATTTTGTATGTATATTTTCATAGAAATTTACTCTATTTTATGAGTATTCGTATATATATTTTGATACAAATTTACATTATTGATGTGTATTCTGCATATCTATTTCAATACAAATTTTCTTTATTGTACGTGCATTTTGTATATTTATTTTAATACAAATTTAATTATTTTATATGTATTTTTGTATATATATTTTTTATGCAAATATGCGTTATTATATGGATATTTTGCAGCTTTATTTTCATACAAATTTACATTATTTTATTGATATTCTCTTTATTTATTTTGATACGATTTAACATTATTCTATGTGTATTTTGTATATATTTTTTATACATATTTACATTATTTAAGGTTTATTTTGTATATATATTTTATCCAAATTTACATTATTTTATGTGTATTTCTTTATATATTTTTATACAAATTTACATTATTTTATGTGTATTTTGTATATACATTTTCATAAAAAAATTGCGTTATTTTATTGTGTGTATTCGTATATATTTTGATACAAATTTTATACAAATTCATGTTATTTAATGTGTATTTGTATATATATTTTCATACAAATTTATATTATTTTATTTGTATTTTTCATATATTTCATTACAAATTTACCTTATTTTATGTTTATTTTGTATATTTATTTCATTCAATTTTAAATTATTTTATGTGTATATTTGTATTTGTATTTAGGTTATTTTATGTGTATTTTGTATATATATTTTCATCATATATTACATTATTATATTGGTATTTTTTTAATTTAATTCGATACAATTTAGATTATTTCATAGGTATTTTGTATACATATTTTATACTCATTTACATTATCTAATGTGTGTTTTGTATATATATTTTTATGCAAACTTATTTTATGTTCATTTTTGTACATATATTTTATAGATATTTGCGTTATTTTATGTATATAGTTTTATATAAATTTACGTTATTTTATGTGCATTTTGTATATTTATATTTATACAAATACACATTCTTTTATTGCTATATTGTTTATTTATATTTATACTAATTTACATTATTTTATGTGTATTTTGTATACATTTTTTTATACGTATTTACTTAATTTTATGGTTATTTTGTATATGTATTTTTATAGAAATCTACGTTATTTTATGTGTATTCGCATATATATTTTGAAACAAATTTACATTATTTTATATATTTTGCATATCTATTTCAATACAAATTTACCTTATTGTATGTGCATTTTGTATATTTATTTTGATACAAATTCAAATATTTTATGTGTATTTTGGTATCAATAATTTTATAAAAAATGCGTTATTTTATAGGTATTTTGCATCTTAATTTTCATACAAATTTACATTATTTTATTAATATTCTGTGTATATATTTTGATACGATTTTACATTATTCTATTTGTGTTTTTTTATATATTTTTTTATACATATTTACATTATTTAATGTGTATTTTGTATATATATTTCATACAAATTTACGTTATTATATGTATTTGTTTATATATTTTCTTTCAAATTTACATTATTTTATGTGTATTTTGTATATGTATTTCAATAGAAATTAACCTAATTTTATGTGTATTTTGTATATTTCTTTTCATACAAATTTAAATTATTTTTGTGTATTTTTGTATATAGTTTTATACAAATTTAGGTTATTTTATGTACGCATTTACATTATTTAATGTGTTTTGTATATATATTTTTATCCAAAGTTAATTTATTTTACGTTCATTTTTGGACATATATTTTTATAGAAATTAGCGTTATTTTATATGTATTTGTATATGTTTTCTCATACAAATTTACATTATTTTATTGCTATTTTGTTTATTTAGTTTGATACGAATTACATGATTATATGTGTATTTTGTACATATTTTTTATACGTATTTACATTACTTAATGTGTATTTTGTTTATATATTTTTAAAAAATTTACGTTATTATATGTATTTTTATAAATATTTTGATACAAATTTACATTATTTTATGTATTTTGTATATACATTTCAATTCAAATTTAGCTTATTTTATCTGTATTTTGTATATCTATTTTCATACGAATTTAATTACTTCTGTGTATTTTTGTATATAGTTTTATACAAATTTACGTTATTTATGTGTATTTTGTATATTTATATTTATACAAATACACATTCTTTTATTGGTATTTTGTTTATTTATTTTGATACGAATTTACGTTATTTTATGTGTATTTTGTATACATTTTTTTATACGTATTTACTTCATTTTACGTGTATTTTGTATATATATATTTTTATACAAATCTACGTTATTTTATGTGTATTCGTATATATATTTTGAAACAAATTTACATTGTTTTATATGTATTTTGCATATCTATTTCAATACAGATTTACCTTATTGTATGTGTATTTTGTATATTTATTTTAATACAAATAAATTTTTTTATGTGTATTTTTGTATATATATTTAAAAAAAATGCGTTATTTTATGGGTATTTTGCTTCTTTATTTTCATACAAATTTACATTATTTTATTAATATTCTGTGTATTTATTTTGATACGATTTTACATTATTCTATTTGTGTTTTTTATATATTTTTTTTTTAAGTGTATTTGTTTATGTATTTTCATTTAAATTTACAGTATTTTATGTGTATTTTGTATATGTATTTCAATACAAATTTACCTAATTTTATGTGTATTTTGTATATTTATTTTCATACAAATTTAAATTATTTTTGTGTATTTTTGTATATAGTTTTATACAAATTTATGTTATCTTATGTGTATTTTGTATATTTATTTTCATACAAATACACATTCTTTAATTGACATTTTGTTTATTTATTTTGACGCGAATTTACATTATTTAATGTGTATTTTGTATATATATTTTTATACGTATTTACATCCTTTCATGTGTATTTTGTATATTTATAAAAAAATGCGTTATTTTATGGGTATTTTGCATCTTTATTTTCATACAAATTTACATTATTGTATTTACATTCTGTGTATTTATTTTAATACGATTTTACATTATTCTATTTGTGTTTTGTACATATATTTTTTTATACATATTTACATTATTTATATATATTTTATACAAATTTATGTTAATTTAAGTGTATTTGTTTATATATTTTCATTCAAATTTACATTATTTTATGTGTATTTTGTATATTTATTTTCATACAAATTTAACTTAATTTTGTGTATTTTTATATATAGATTTATACAAATTTACGTTATTTTATGTATTTTGTATATGTATTTTCATTCAAATACACATTCTTTTATTGATATTTTAATTATTTATTTTGACACGAATTTACATTATTTAATGTGTATTTAGTATATATATTTTTATACGTATTTACAACATTTCATGTATATTTTGTATATATATTTCTATAGAAATCTACGTTATTTTATGTGTATTCGTATATATATTTTGAAACAAATCTACATTATTTTATGTGTATTTTGTATATATATTTCATTATAAATTTGCCTTATTTTAAGTTTATTTTTATATCTATTTTCATTCAAATTCAAATCATTTTATGTGTATATATTTATTTGTATTTACGTTATTTTATGTGTATTTTCTATATATATTTTCATTCAAAATTACATTATTTTATCGGAATTTTGTTTATTTATTTCGATACAATTTAGATTATTTCATGTGTATTTTCTATACATATACATATAGAGTATCTATTTTCATTCAAAATATATATTCATATATATTTTATAAAATTTTGTTTATAAATATATAGTAAAAATATATATATATCAAATACACCTAAAAATTGAAAATTCGTATCAAAATAAATAAATAAAATTCCGATAAAAGAACGTATATTTGTAGGAAAATAAATATACAAAATACACATAAAATTACGAAAATTTGAATAAAAATATACAAAAATACACAAAACTAGTTTCAATTTGTATGAAAATAGATATACAAAATACACATATAATTAGATAAATTTGTATTTAAATACATGTACAAAATTCACATAAAATAATGTAAATTTGTATGAAATGAAAACAAATTCACATAAAATAACGTACATTGGTATAAAATAGATATACAAAATATACATAGAATAATGTAAAATCGTATCAAAATAAATACACAGAATGTCAATAAAATAATGTAATTTTGTATGAAAATAAAGATGCAAAATACCCATAAAATAAAGCATATTTTTATAAAAATACATATACAAAAATACACATAGAATAGCTAAATTTTTATTAAAATTAATATACAAAATGCACGTACAATAAGGTAAATTTGTATTGAAAAAATATGCAAAATGCACATAAAACACTGTATATTTGTTTCAAAAAATATACGAATACACATAAAATAACGTATATTTCTATAGAAATATATATACAAAATACACATGAAATGACGTAAATACGTATAAAAATATATATACACAATACACATTAAATAATGTAAATTCGCATCAAAATAAATAAACAAAATATCAATAAAAGAATGTGTATTTGTATGAAAATAGATATACAAAATACACATAAAATATTGTAAATTTGAATAAAACTCTATACAAAAATACACAAAAAGTAATTTAAATTTGTATAAAATATATATACAAAATACACATGAAATTAGGTAAATTTCTATTGAAATACATATACAAAATACACATCAAATAATGTAAATTTGAATAAAAATATATAAACAAATACACTTAAAATAACGAAAATTTGTATGAAATATATATAGAAAATACACATTAAATCGTGTAAATATGTATAAAAAATATATACAAAACACAAATAGAATAATGTAAAATAGTATCAAAATAAATACACAGAATATTAATAAAATAATGTAAATTTGTATGAAAATAAAGATGCAAAATACCCATAAAACAACGCATTTTTTATGAAAATATATATACCAAAATGCACATAAAATATTTAAATTTGTATTACAATAAATATACAAAATGCACATACAATAAGGTAAATTTGTATTGAAATAGATATGCAAAATACATATAAAACAATGTAAATTTGTTTCAAAATATACATACGAATACTCATAAAATAACGTAGATTCATATAAAAAATTATATACAAAATACACATAAAATGAAGTAAATACGTATAAGAAAATATATACAAAATACACATAAAATAATGTAAATTCGTATCAAAATAAATAAACTAAATGCCAATAAAAGAATGTTTACTTGTATAAATATAAATATACAAAATACATGAAAAATAACGTAAAATTGTATAAAAATATATACTGAAATAAACAAAAATAATTAAATTTGTATGAAAATAGATATACAAAAGACACATAAAATAAGCTAAATTTGAATTGAAATAAATATAGAAAATACATAAAATAACGTAAATTTGTATCAAAATATATATTCAAATACACATATAATAACGTAAATTTGTATAAAAATATATAAACAAAATACACATTAAATAATGTAAATACGTATAAAAGATATGTACGTAATGTAAAAATTTATATAATTAAAGATGCAAATTACCCATAAAATATCTTATATTTAAAAAAATATATATATACAAAAATACACATAAAATAATTAAATTTGTATTAAAATAAATATACAAAATACACATACAATAAGGTAGATTTTTATTGAAATAGATATGCAAAAAACACATAAAATAATGAAAATTTTTATCAAAATATATACGAATACACACAATAAAATTACGTAAATTTTTATGAAAATATATATATACAAAATACACATAAATTAAGTAAATACATAGAAAAATATATATACAAAATACACATAAAATAATATAAATTCGTATCAAAATAAATAAACAAAATTTCCTCTAAAAGAATGTATATGTGTAGGAAAATATATATACAAAATACAAATAAAATAAAATAAATTTGTATAAAAATAATACAAAAATACACAAAAATAATTTAAATTTGTTTGAAAATAGATATGCAAAATACAAATGAAATTAGGCAAATTTTTTTTGAAATACATATACAAAATACACATAAAATAATGTAAATTTGTATGAAAATATATAAACAAATACACATAAGATAACGTAAATTTCCATAAAATATATGTACAAAATATACATTAAATAATGTAAATATGTCTAAAAATATATATACAAAATACACAGAATAACGTAAAATCGTATCAAAATAAATAAACAGACAATCAATAAAATAATGTAAATTTGTATGAAAATAAAGATGCAAAATACCCATATAATAACGCATATTTGTTTAAAAATATATATACATAAAATAATTAAATTTGCATCAAAATAAATATACAAAAGGCACATACAATAAAGAAAATTTGTATTGAAATAGATATGCGAAATACACATAAATAATGTAAATTTGTATCAAAATATATATACGAATACACATAAAATAGAGTAAATTTCTATGAAAATATATATTCAAAATACATATAAAATTATGTAAATAAGTATAATAATATATATATCAAATACACCTAAAATAATGAAAACTCGTATCAAAATAAATAAACAAAATTCCGATAAAAGAACGTATATTTGTAGGAAAATAAATATACAAAATTCACATAAAATTACGAAAATTTGAATAAAAATATATACTAAAATACACAAAATTAATTTCAATTTGTATGAAAATAGATATACATAATACACATATAATTAGTTAAATTTGTATTTAAATACATGTACAAAATACACATAAAATAATGTAAATTTGTATGAAATGAAAACAAATTCACATAAAATAACGTTCATTTGTATGAAATATATATATACAAAATATACATAGAATAATGTAAAATCGTATCAAAATAAATACACAGAATATCAATAAAATAATGTAAATTTGTATGAAAATAAAGATGCAAAATTCCCCAAAATTATCGCATTTTTTATAAAAATATTTACCAAAATACACATAAAATATTTAAATTTATATTGAAATAAATATACAAAATGCATATACAGTAAGGTAAATTTGTATTGAAAGAGATATTCAAAAATACATATAAAACAATGTAAATCTGTTTCAAAATATATATACGAATACACATAAAATAAAGTAGATCTCTATAGAAATATATATACAAAATACATATGAAATTATGTAAATACGTATAAAAATATATATACAAAATACATATCAAATAATGTAAATACGTGTCAAAATAAATAAACAAAATATCATGAAAAAAATGTGTATTTGTATGAAAATAGATCATAGATAATAAATTTGTATAAAATATATATGCAAGATACACATTAAATAATGTAAATATGTATAAAAAAGTATATACAAAAAACAAATAGAATAATGTAACATCGTATCAAAATAAATACACCGAATATTAATAAAATAATGTAAATTTGTATGAAAATAAAGATGCAAAATTCCTATAAAATAGCGCATTTCTTATAAAAATATATATACCAAAATACACATAAAATATTTAAATTTGCATTGAAATAAATATACAAAATGCACATACAATAAGGTAAATTTGTATTGAAAGAGATATGCAAAAATACATATAAAACAATGTAAATTTGTTTCAATATATATATACGAATTCAAATAAAAAAACATAGATTTCTATAGAAATATATATACAAAATACACATAAAATTAAGTAAATACGTATAAAAAAAATGTATACAAAATACATATAAAATAATGTAATTTCGAATTAAAATAAATGTAAATTTGAATGAAAATATAAAAACAAATACACTTAAAATAACGTAAATTTGCATAAAATATATATGCAAGATACACATTAAATAATGTAAATGTGTATAAAAAAATATATACAAAAAACAAATAGAATAATGTAAAATCGTATCAAAATAAATACACAGAATATCAATAAAATAATGTAAATTTGTATGAAAATAAAGATGCAAAATTCCCAAAATTTTCGCATTTTTATAAAAATATATACCAAAATACACATAAAATATTTAAATTTGTATTGAAATAAATATACAAAATGCATATACAGTAAGGTAAATTTGTATTAAAAGAGATATTCAAAAATACTTGTAAAACAATGTAAATTTCTTTCAAAATATATATACGAATACACATAAAATAAAGTAGATTTCTATAGAAATATATATACAAAATACTTATGAAATTATGTAAATACGTATAAATATATATACAAAATACATATCAAATAATGTAAATTCGTGTCAAAATAAATAAACAAAATATCATGAAAAGAATGTGTATTTGTATAAAAATAGATAATAGATAATAAATTTGTATAAAATATATATGCAAGATACTCATTAAATAATGTAAATATATATATAAAAGTGTATACAAAAAACAAATAGAATAATGTAAATTCGTATCAAAATAAATACACCGAATATTAATAAAACAATGTAAATTTGTATGAAAATAAAGATGCAAAATTCCCATAAAATAGCGCATTTCTTATAAAAATATATATACCAAAATACACATAAAATATTTAAATTTGTATTGAAATAAATATACAAAATGCACATACAATAAGGTAAATTTGTATTCAAAGAGATACTCAAAATACATATAAAACAATTTAAATTTGTATCAAAATATATATACGAATACAAATAAAAACGTAGATTTCTATAAAATATATATACAAAATACACATAAAATTAAGTAAATACGTATAAAAAATGTATACAAAATACACATAAAATAATGTAAATTGATTTAAAATAAATAAACAAAATACCAATAAAAGAATGTGTATTTGGATAAATATAAATATACAAAATACATATACAAAAAACAAATAAAATAGATTTGTAATAAAATATATGTACAAAATACACATAAAATAATGTAAATTTATATGAAAATATATATACAAATACATATAAAATACCATGAATTTGTATAAAAAATATATATTCAAAATAAATATTAAATAATGTAAAAGCGTATAAAAATATATATACAAAGTACATATAAAATAATGTAAATTCGTATCAATATAAATCAACAAAACACCAATAAAATAATATATATATATATATATATATATATATATATATATATATATATATATATATATATATATATATATATATATATATATATATATATATATATATATATATATATATATATATAAAAATATATAAATATATATATATATATATAACTATATAAATATATATAAAATATATATACAAAAATACATAGAAATAATTTGAGTTTGTATGAAAATAGATATTCAAAATACATAAAACTAGGTAAATTTCTTTTGAAATGTATATACAAAATAGCCATAAAATATTGTAAATTTGTGTCAAAATATATAAACAAATACACATAAAATAACGTAATTTGTATGAAAATATATACAAAATACACATAGAATGATGTCAATTCTATCAAAATGAATGAGCAGAATATCAATAAAATAATGTATATTTGTATGAAAATAAAGATGCAAAATACCCAAAAAATAAAGCATATGTTTATAAAATACAGATACAAAATACACATCGAATAATTAAATTTGTATTAAAATTAATATACAAAATGCGTATATAATAAGGTAAATTTATATTGAAAAATATGCAATATACACGTTTACTCATACAAATTTATATTATTTTAATGGTATTTTGTTTATTTATTTTATACAATTACATGATTATATGTATTTTGTACATTTTTATACGTATTTACATTATTTATATGTATTTTGTTTATATATTTTCATACAAATTTACGTTATTATATGTGTATTTGTATAAATATTTTGATACAAATTACTTTATGTAATGTATTTTTTATATATATTCCAATTAAAATTTAGATGATTTTATTTGTTTTTTGTATATATTTCATACAAATTTAAATACTTGTATTTGTATTTATTTATTTTATATAAATTTACATTATTTATGTGTATTTTGTATATATTTTATACGTATTTATTTATTTTATATTTGTATAAATTGCAAATTTACGTTATTTTGTGTATTTATTTACACATATTTACATTATTTACATTATTTTATGTATGTATTTTATATATATATTTTATACAAATTTACGTTATTTTATGTATTTGTTTATGTATTTTTCAAACAAATTTACATTATTTTATATGTATTTTATATTTATTTTCATACAAATTTAAAATATTTTTATGTGTATTTTGTATATAGTTTGATACAAATTTAGGTTATTTTATGTGTATTTTGAATATCTATTAAATATATATACAAAATACATATGAAATTATGTAAATACGTATAAAATATATATACAAAATACATATCAAATAATGTAAATTCGTGTCAAAATAAATAAATAAACAAATATCATGAAAAGAATGTGTATTTGTATGAAATAGATAATAGATAATAAATTTATATAAAATAAATTTGCAAGATACACATTAAATAATGTAAATATGTATAAAAAATTTTTTAAAAAAACAAATAGAATAATGTAAAATCGTATCAAAATAAATACACAGAATATTAATAAAATTATGTAAACTTGTATGAAAATAAAGATGCAAAATTCCCATAAAATAGCGCATTTCTTATAAATATATATATATATATATATATATATATATATATATATATATATATATATATATATATATATATATGTATAATATATATACCAAAATACACATAAATTTTTTTAAATTTGTATTGAAATAAATATACAAAATGCATATACAATAAGATAAATTTGTATTGAAAGAGATATGCAAAAATACATATAAAACAATGTAAATTTGTTTCAAAATATATATACGAATACTAATAAAAAAACGTAGATTTCTATAAAAATATATACAAAATACACATAAAATTAAGTAAATACGTATAAAAAAATTTATTCAAAATACACATAAAATAATGTAAATTCGAATTAAAATAGATAAACAAAATACCAATAAAAGAATGTGTATTTGGATAAATATAAATATACAAAATACATAAAATAAGGTAGATTTGTAATAAAATATATGTACAAAATACACATACAATAATGTAAATTTATATGAAAATATATATACAAATACACATAAAATACCATGAATTTGTATAAAATATATATTCAAAATAAATATTAAATAATGTAAGAGCGTATAAAAATATATATACAAAGTACATATAAAATGAAAATTAAGATGCAAAATACCTATAAAATAACGCATTTTTTTATAAAATTATTGATACCAAAATACACATAAAATATTTGAACTTGTATTAAAATAAATATACAAAATGCACATACAATAAGGTAAATTTGTATTGAAATAGATATGCAAAATACATATAAAATAATGAAAATTTGTTTCAAAATATATATACGAATACACATAAAATAACGTAGATTTCTATAAAATACATATACAAAATACACATAATATTAAGCAAAGACTTATAAAAAAAATTATACAACATACACTTAAAATTATGTAAATTATTATAAATGTAAATAAAAAATATTACAATAAAAGATTGTGTATTTTTATAAATATAAAGATAAAAAATGCACATAAAATGACTTAGATTTATAGAAAACTATATACATAAAATCAATCAAATTTATATAAAATATATGTACAAAATGAACATAAAATAAATTTGCATAAAATATATATACAAAACACACTTTAGATAATGTAAATGAGTATAAAAATATGTATACAAAATACCTATGAAATAATCTAAATTCGTATCAATTAAATTAAGAAATACCAATAAAATAATGTAATTTTGGATGAAAATATATATACAAAATACACATAAAATAACCTAAATACAAATACAAGTATACACATAAAATAATTTAAAATTGAATGAAATAAATATACAAAATAAACATAAAATAAGGTAAATTTGTAATGAAATATATGAAAAAATACACATAAAATAATATAAATTTGTATGAAAATATATATGCAAATACACATTAAATAACATGAATTTGTATAAAATTTGTATCAAAATATATACTTATACACACAATAAAATAACGTAATTTTTTTTATGAAAATGTATATACAAAATACACATAAAATAATTTAAATACGTAAAAAATACAATACATAACAAATACACATAAAATAATGTAAATTTGTATGAAAATATATAAACAAATACACATAAAATAATGTAAATTTGGCTAAAATATATATACAAAATGAACATTAAATAATGTAAATATGTAAAAAAAAATATACAAAATACACATAGAATAATGTTAAATCCTATCAAAATAAATAAAGAGAATATCAATAAAATAATGTAAATTTGTATGAAAATAAAGATGCAAAATATCCATATAATAACGCATATTTGCATAAAAATATATATACAAAAATACATATAAAATAGTTAAGTTTGTATTAAAATAAATATACAAAATGCACGTACAATAAAGTAAATTTGTATTGAAATAGATATGCAAAATACACATCAATAATGTAAATTTGTATCAAAATATATATACGAATACTCATAAAATAGAGTAAATTTCTATGAAAATGTACATACAAAATAGATATACAAAATACACATATAACTAGTTAAATTTGTATTTAAATACATGTACAAAAAACACATAAAATGATGTAGATTTGTATGAAATGAAAACAAATACATTTTATATAAAATATATATACAAAATACACATAGAATAATGTAAAATCATATCAAAATAAATACAGAATATCAATAAAATAATGGAAATTTGTATGAAAATAAAGCTGCAAAATACCCATACAATAAAGCCTATTTTTATAAAAATACATATACAAAAATACACATAGACTAATCAAATTTGTATTAAAATTAATATACAAAATGCACATAAAATAATGTAAATTTGTATTGAAAAAATATGCAAAATACACATAAAATAATGTAAATTTGTTTCAAAATATATATACGAATACACATAAAATAACGCAGATTTCTATAGAAATATATATACAAAATACACTTGAAATAATGTAAATACGTATAAAAATATATATACAAAATATACATTAAATAATGTTAATTCGTGTCAAAATAAATAAACAAAATATCATGAAAAGAATGTGTATTTGTATGAAAATAGATATACAAAATACACATAAAATAACCTAAATTTGTATAAAACTATATACAAACATACACGAAAATAATTTAAAATTGTATGAAAATAAATATACAAAAAACATATAAAAATAGGTAAATTTGTATTGAAATACATATACAAAATACACATAAAATAATGTAAATTTGAATGAAAATATATAAACATATAGACTTAAAGGAACGTAAATTTGTATCAAATATATATACAAAAAAACATTAAATAATGTAAATATGTATAGCAAAATATATACAAAACACAAATAAAATAATGTAAAATCGTATCAAAATAAATACAGAAAATATTAATAAAATATATACTTAAATGTAAATGTATGAAAATTAAGATGCAAAATACCCATAAAAGAACGCATTTTTATAAAAATATAAATACGAAAAAACATAAAATATTTGATTTTGTATTAAAATTAATAGATATACAAAATACACATAAAATAAGCTAAATTTGAATTGAAATATATATACAAAATACATAAAATAATGTAAATATGTATCAAAATACCTATACAAATACACATATAATAACGTAAATTTGTATAAAAATATATAAACAAAATACACATTAAATAATGTAAATACGTATAAAAAATGTAAAATACACAAATAATCATGTAATTCGTATCAAAATAAATAGACAAAATACCAATAAAATAATGTAAATTTCTGAGAAAACATATACAAAATACACATAAATAACGCAAATATCAATAAAATATATATAATATAATATATTTTATACATATTAAAATATTTAATGTATATTTTGTATATATATATTTATCCAAATTTACGTTTTATATGTATTTATTTATATATTTTCATACAAATTTACATTATTTTATGTGAGTTTGTATATGTATTTCAATACAAATTTGCCTAACTTTATGTATTTTGCATATCTATTTTCAAATAAATTTAAATTATTTTGTGTATATTTGTATATATTTTTATACAAATTTTAGTTATTTTATTGTTTTTTTATATATATTTTCTAAATATACATTCTTTTATTGGAATTTTGAGTATTTAATTTTTACAATTTACATTATTTTATGTGTATTTATATATATATTTTCTACGTATTTAAACTATTTTATGTGTATTATATATATACATTTTCATAAAATTTACGTTATTTTATTGTGTGTATTCGTATATATTTTGAAACATTTTATACAAATTCATGTTATTTTATGTGTATTTGTATATATTTTCATACAAATTTATATTATTTTATGTGTATTCTTACATATATTTTATTACAAATTTACCTTATTTTATGTTTATTTTGTATATTTATTCATTCAAGTTTAAATTATTTAATGTGCATATTTGTATTGTATTTAGGTAATTTTATGTGTTTTCTATATATATATTTTCATCCAAAATTACATTATTTTATTGTTATTTTCTTAATTTAACTCGATGCAATTAAATTATTTCATAGGTATTTGTATACATATTTTTATACTCAT